>NC_044501.1:7892663-7902663 GCF_902362185.1 Chanos chanos | reverse complement strand
ACGCACGCACGCGCACACACACACACACACACACACGACGCACAAACTCACAAACCCACAAACACACATGAGGATCTAGGTGTCAAACGTTCGCGTTCACATATAACCTCTTCGAAGGTTAAAAATGAAACTTGCAAACGAGGTTCAAACAATGGCTCTTTCACAGCCACATTATCGCCACAATAACTTCCTCATGAATTTCATAAACACGTACAAATATGCCTCCGTTTTTTCCACTGCCCTTTATGATGCTACGCAGTCTTACAGCGTTTTTTTTTTTTTTTTTTTTTAACGACGGCACAGAATCAATTCATTCGTCATCTCCCCACAAAATGAAGGCATGCGAAATAAGACTGTCATTTGCAGTCAAACACACACACGCACGCACGCACGCACGCACACGTACACACACAAACCATCGCCAGCATACTCAGCTGCAGAAAAATGGGCACATACGCACAGTCACACACATTTACTAGCAACACACTGGCAGAGCAAACAAAGAAAAAAATAATAACACACACACACACATGACTGCTGCATAGCTGAGCAGACACACTTCTCTCTCTCTCCTTTCTCTCTCTCTCACACACTCACACACACACACAGTAGCATCAGAATAAAAGGTCATAGTTGTATGCAGAGAGTGAGAGAGAGAGAGAGAGAGAGAGAGAGAGAGAGAGAGAGAGAGAGAGAGAGAGACAGAGAAAGAGTTAAGGGAGACATAGCGCGGAGGCCGCGGGGTTCATTCCAGAGTTGACTATGATGTGTGGGGAAGCAGTTGTCTTTAGCCTTCAGTCAGAGTGGGCATGCTGACATGAAAGATGTCATTGTGGTTCAGTCCAGCTCTTCCAGGGCCGACCGGCAGCAGGCAGGGAGAGGACACAGGCTTCCTAAATCCCAAACCGAATCTGGGACGTGAACTTGGCTCAGCCCAATGCCTGGGTCTGGACAGCGGCACAAAAAAAAAAAACCCCAAACTCACGGGGGACAGACTGAGACACAAGTGGTGAACAACATGTACTAAATCAAACACACCAAAAAAGTCAAAACATATGGGCCAAATAAAAATGGTTTCCGATTTTTTTTTTCCTTCTTGTTTGATTTACAAATAGAACAGAGCAAACACACGCCCAGCCTTTCGGCTAATGTGTTTGTCCAGGCTTTGCTTAGCCTTGGCACAGCTATGCATATTCCACAGTCACTTACAGGAGACAACTCATTCTCTCACATTAATCGTAATAATATGTCACACGCATTTATAAATACGAAATTAAAGGTATGTCACAATACTTACATGTCCTATGAGTGAATTTTCAAGTTCATAAGTAGACCAGCGGATTATATCCCTGTGTTGGAATTTATGCTAAAACACCAACTTCAAGACTGGATGTTCTGCACTCAGTCTGTTTATTATTATGACATCAATACAAATAAAACGGACTGGAAACAGTTTGAGTTTCTCATTCTGGGGTTAGAGAAACACAGTGTAAACGGGGCTGAACAGGCAGTGCGTTTTTTTTTTTTTGTTTTTTTTTTTTAAAGAAGAGAACAGTGGTTGTAAGTAAGGGTGTAGCGGCTCTGAAACCGAGACCGAAACCGCGATACAAATGTCCACGGTCACGGTCCGTATTCCCGGAATCGCGATCCCCCCGTCTCCTCCAACCCAACGTGCTGCCAACCGCTGCAGGTGCAGCCTGTTGAGCTCTCATTACGTCACTCATGTAAGAAAACCCGTTTTTCATTTCACAGTTAACACTATAACACATGTAAGTCATTCAGTTGTTATTCTATTTAAAGTTACGTCAGGTTGAATTTTATGTGTCAGGGGTATAACGGTACGCGTATTTGGTACGGGATGTTCGGTTCGGTGCGCGTTGTGATCCGACTGAATATAGTCTAGCTATAACCACGCATGTTACGCGGATAACTTTTTTTTATGCTCTGATGGTCAGTCGACCGAAACGTCAGCGAATAAAGTGATACTTGACAAGATACAGTGTGCCCTCTCTTCTACATTTCTAAACTAAAATTAAAAACTCAGTTTCCTCTCCGATTCCATTACGGAGCTGTAACTTAGCAACTGAATTAGCCCATGTTCAATGACGCTGCCTTGTAGGTATGGCGACCGTATAAGCCAGAGCTTCAGGACCCTCCCGTATCCTTAAGGTCCTCTGTTCGGGGAATATTTCGGTTTTCCAGTGAACTACAGTAGCAAAGGCAAGTGGATAAGACAAGAAACAGAAATCCAGTATGTTTCTGGCAGTACGTCGAACATGATCTCATTTGAGACGGTATCATCCAAATGAGAATATTACCAGTACAAAGAAAAAATAGGGTGGAGAGCAAACTGGAAATTATGGCCAGTTTACCATTGTTTACAAATTTGTGCAAGTTTATAAGTAAATTCATATTAAATGAAAGGAAATTTCATGTTTTGCGTGTCTTTTTTCACTGTACCGAAACCGTACCGAACCATGTCTTCAAAACCGAGGTACGTACCGAACCGTGACTTTGGCGTATCATTACACCCCTAGTTGTAATGTTCTCTCAGAAGACAGTGTATAATCTCTCAGACTGGCAGCTGCCAGCACATGTGCTATCTGTGTGTGTGTGTGTGTGTGTCTGTGTGTGTGTATTCATCAGCCAAACATACTGTAAGCCAAGAGATTTGTTCATTCTACACACTCTGGCCACAGTCAACTTTTCTCACAGCACACTGCTTAATCGCGAGTGAGCGAGAAAGAGAGGGGAGAATTTTTTCTTTTTTGCAGATAAGACTTAAACATTGTTCCGTTCATCTGTTTCTAATACCTCACACCAAGCTAGTGGCAACCAAAAAACAAAGTTGAAAAAAAATAACACTATTGAAGAGAAAGAAGCAAGAGAAAAAGCAGAGAGAGAGAGAGAGAGACACAGCAGACCTCACATGTAGAAATACTTAGGTTCTAACAGCTACAGCTCATGGAAACAAGCCATTAATGAATACTATTCAGTTATTTCCCGTCATACCAACACAATACATTCAGATATTCCAGACACGCATTCGTTACCTGCGGTTTGTCCTTGTCCCGTTGACAAAAGACTTCACTTTGCCACACCTGGGTCTTTTACTGAGTTAGGGAGGTTAATAAGCATTGCTGTTTAAAGTAGAAGAGGTCCAGGCACAGACGCAGGGATAGACATCCACTACGGCATAGGATAACATAACAAGAAAGACAACAGAACCATGATTTCAGCACATTCTTTAAGTAAGTAGATTACAGCTCTGCGTTACAACAGCCACAATAATAAAACCATAAGGGAGCGTGTGTGTGTGTGTGTGTGTGTGTGTGTGTGTGTGTGTGCGCGGAAGTAAAGATTATTCCTTAGGGACAGTCTCATTGTTTTGCACTGCTTACCCAGACTGATGTTAAATGTAGTATGTTACATACCAGATGCACTTGGATGGGGTTTTTAAATGCCATTTTAAATGTGCTGCATGCTTTCTTTCTTCACTTCACAGACCAAAAAACACATAGAGACTCCCCCCTCTCTCTCTCTCTCCCTCTCTCCTTTTCATTTCAGTCTCTGGCTCTGACACATGTAGAATACAAATGATGACAGTAAACAGTTTTGGTGGAACCATGGTCTGTGTTCCCCACAGTAAATACTGAAGATGTCCACACAAACCCAGTTGACTTTAGGAGTTCAGACTGGACAAGAAAGAGGCCAGTCAGGGGGCGTCATTCCCGTGAAAACGGCTCCTTATCACAGCACGCTCAAAGTGGGAATTTCTAAACAGGTAGCTTAGCAACTCAAACCTGTTCACGAAGGTGAGATGCTCGGGCGTGAAACGAAACCCTCGGGGGAACGCAGGATTTTTACGTAAGACGTATAAAACAGCGCGTGGGAAACAGGAATTTGTGACAGATGGGAGCGTTAAAGGAACCACACAGACAACATCCAATGTTTGAAGTCAAAACTCTTTGGGTGTGGAAAAAAAAAAATGCAGGTTACGTATGGAGGATATGAGTCAGAGAGAGATGTATAGGAAGTATATGAACTCAACAGAGGTCTGGAGATCTTCAGCCTCACACTGATGCACCACAGAGAGAGAGAGAGAGAGAGAGAGAGAGAGAGAGAGAGAGAACCTGAAAAGAAACCGTGCTACACGCACAGTCAAACCATCTCGCTGGACGCAGCAAGGCAGATCCTAGAGGCTTCTTAAAGCAAACAAAGCAATCACGGGGGTCAAAGATTTAAAATGGGAGGAGGAGGAGCAGGACGGGGAGAGAGAGAGAGAGAGAGAGAGAGCACACTCAGGTTGAAAAACTGTAAAAGAGGAACACACATGTAAATTCATTGTAAACTAAGGCTTGACAAGGAGAGGAGAGTTTTACATGAACTGAACTAAAAGGGTTTTTTTTTTATTAGAGTGTTTTGTTTCGTATCCAAGCATACCTAACTGCTGAAAAACAAACTGCGCTAGGGAGGAGAGAGAGGAAAGGAAATACTGAGAGACAGAAGTAGAGAATTCCGAGGAACGGGGAATTCTCCGCTCCTCTCCCCAGGCGTCGTGTTTAGGATGTTGGGTCATCTCGACCTCGGAGACCTACTCCCCAAAACATGTCCTCTTAAACACCACTTTTTCCCCTCACACGTGTTTATTTCTGAGTCTTACTGGGGACTTCCCACTTCTATTTTATTGTAACCATAGAAACATGACCAAACCCCAAACTAAACACTTTAGCACCTTTTGATTTAACAATGAAAGAAATATTTTTTTTTTTGGTCAAATATTTACATCCTCACAACAGCATATGTTCCACACAATGAAACAAGAACCTAAACCACACACACACACACACACCACAGCGTGTCTCTCCGAGTTTGACAAGAGAGCCAGCAGAAGTGAATGGGCCGCTGCAGTGTAATCTGGCATCTGTGTTACTTATTCAGTCCCAGATAAACGACTGGATCAAAGCGCATGAAAACCTAAACCTTTCGGTATCAGAAATAACGATTAGAGTGATTAAAGGTGGTGATTAAGGTGATTACAGATCAACAGTCGCTGTGGTAACAAAACCGCCTCGCAAACAGTTAAAGTACCTCTTAAATCACTGCGTCTAACGTAACGGCAATGCAATGACTCTCAATACGGCATGTGAAGAGTTGGGCTAACGCTAATACAAACCTGACACATTAATGTCACAAATACAGTTATTCAGAGTATCACAAAATAAGTGCAAAATCGCACAATCATTTCGTGGACCACCACGAACAGTTATCTGCAGTAGAGTGAAAAAAAAAAAAAGATTTTTCCTCTGTTTTTTTTTTTTTGCCCATATTTTACTGTATGGAAAAAATTAAAAAGTCATTTCTAAGGCTCTGTGGTTCCACTGGGTCACAGTCAGAACCATACCAACTAAAGGAAGACCATCTGGGACAATAGTAATTCTTCAAATGAGTGGCCATCCTAAAAAAAAAAAAAAAAAAAAGAAAGAAAAAAAACCTCTCAAGAGAGCATAAAATCATGCAAGATGTCAGCAGAAATCCCCTAAAACTCTGTATCAGGGATCTGAAGGCGTCTCCTCCTCTCCCTCCCCAGGCTAAGGTGGGTACTTATGACTTCACCAGTGAGGGAAAGAAGAAAAAAAAAAAAAAAAAAACCATGGGGAAATATAGGACTTACACTGGAGAAACAAAGCAGATACCACGGTTTGCTACAGGAAAAAAAAAAAAACCCTAAATACTCGTCTCAAGCTGGTCCAGAACACCTGGATATCCTTGATATCTTCCCTGTTTTCCTGTTTTAATGGACAGATAATTCCGGAACAGGACATCTGGAGTAAAACGGGGCTTTGTAACATCTGGCGAAGGCAAACACTGAGTTCTGTAGTTTAAAAAAAAAAAAAAGGGCTAGCATACTAGTGGTCAACCACGACAGCGGTCACTGTGTCATGGCCCGGGAGCACTTCGCCCGCTCAAGATTTTTCGAATTTTTCACTGCCGCTGAAGAGGGCACGAATTCTGTTCAGGATAAGAGGATTTTTTCCCCTCTCTCTCTCTCTCTCCAATTCGGAATATCCACGGACTCTCTGAAGTCTCGCCCTTAGGCAAGTGAAACCTGTTATTCCTCACTGACTCAGGTGAGTGTGTAATTCACCTGAAAACAGTTGCAGCCGGTGACGTAGGTCGGTGGTTCTCAGCTCCACTGTTCTGCGCGTCTTAGTTTTAACTCTTCATTATCACAGTTCATTGAGCTAATCAAAGGCTTGATGATTAATTGATCAGTGGAATCAGGTGTGTCACTTCTGAGTTAAAACAAAAACGTGCAGGACAGTGGGCCCCCAGGACTGGAGCTGAGAATCGCTGATGTAGGTGATCACAGACAATGCTTGAAGGAGGGGGGGGGGGGGGGGGGGGGACATCTCAATACACCCACCCAAAGTGACATGGCCTACCGCGTTCCCGCCAAGCTGGGATCAGAACTGTGAACCGGAGGTGCGGGGCACACCTTCACACTGTGAGACAATGCATTCGCAGGCGTGTGCCACTCAGGAGACCTGACCAACTGTGTCCGAACCGAAGGTAATCGCAGCTGGGTCACTCCGCAGGACAATGACCCCTGACACGCTAACCGGTCTAAATCCGAAAGATCAAGGTGGAGAAATATAAACCTTTGGAATGTTCTAGAAATTGGCCCAAACTAAATCCAGAGCAAACAAAGTGACAAGGGAGGGCCTGGAATGGCCAGTTTAGGTCCATTAAAATCTAAAAAAATGTCTCTGGGTTGAGGCAGCTGTGGATGGAAGAGTGGATCAAAGTTCCTCCACGGGGAGGCCAAGAGTGACCAACCAGTAACTACACAAAGAGTCTGTCGGCAGCCGCCACTGTTAAAGATGACAGAACCGGCAACTGAGTCTGATGCGGAGGAGAATAATCATTTATTCATAGGGTGCTATTGGGTGCAATTTTCTTTAATAAATAAATGAGACCAAAACATAACAAATTTGTGTTAGAGACTGATAGAGATTCCTGTTTATGTAACACCAGGTTATGGCGGAAGACCGGCTAACGCTCAACAACACAGATATGCAAAAGTGTCAAAAATCAGATAAGGGGCACGTCACTCCCCTCCACCCCCCCCACCCCCCCCCCCTCTCTCTCTCTCTCTCTCTCTCTCTCTTTCTCTCATGGACAAATACATTAAACTCTATGAAAATTCAATTACTGGTCCACTTGGTTATATTGTTTTACTGCACTGGGATGTTGACATTCTGGCAGCTTGTAAAGCAGGGCTGTCAGAGAGAGTGTGTATTTGAGGGCTTTCTGTCTTTAACGTCAATGCCTGATCCTCTCTCATCTTTCGCTTATTCAAGGTGGAATCACCATCTCATAGGGAGACTTAGTCCTGCTCCAAGATTAGCAACTGGACAACTGAAACCTGTATAGTGTGTGTACGTGTATGTGTGTGTGTGTGTGTGTGTGTGGGAGACATAGAAATAGGGATAGAGACAGAGAACGAGAGATTTAAAATAAAGAAAGACTAAAAAAAAAAGGTGGGAGGAAATTATCCAAACAGAGTGAAAGAGAGAGGTAGCGTGTGAATGCACGACTCGCCCACTGGGCAGGCCAAAGGCGACATCACCAACCGCCGTTGCCACGGCAGCACTGCACCAGTATACCGCAGAGCATACACCTGTCTCCTGACGCCAGCCCCACCTGTTTCTGTCCTGGTTTTATCAGAGATGTTACACACACACACACACACACACCCGACACGTACATACACCTGACACGTACATACACACACACTTTATTCAAAGTAGTTGAGTCAGATAAAAATACGTCTATCTGCATGTGTGTGTATTAAAATTAACGTAAGGCAAATCTGAGTGTGAGTAAGTGAGTGTTTTATATACGTGCAGAAAATGCCTGGGCATTGAAAAAGCAAAGACTGAAAGGGCTCTTATTAAAAAAAAAAAAAAAAAAAAAAGAAAGAGAAAAAGAAAGAGGACGATGACACAGCAGAGATCGTTTTTCATCTCCTCTGTCATCCCCTGTGCTGGATTCACACAAACAGAAGGAGATGAGTTTCTTCCTGGTGTGGATTATTTACACAGGGTTTTTGTCTTTTGTGTGTGTGTGTGTGTGTGGTCAGAATGTAAATGTTAACTGAGCACACACAGATCTGCAGTGTAAGGACTTAACCACGGGATTGTTTAAAGTGACTTCAGTAGAAGTCCCAGTGGACTAAACACTATTTATATATATATCCACCCCCAAAAAGTTACTGCAGACCCACCCAGACACACACACACAAAATACACACACACACACACAAAAGACACACGTCTGTGCGCGTGTGGTGGCGACTCACCGTACACAAGTTCTCGCTTTCTCTCTCTCTCTTTCTCTCTTTCTCTCTCACTAATACACTATTACATTCTCTCTCTTTAACACCCTTTTCTCACTTCTCACTTTACCTCTCTGATGTGATGCGCGCACACACAAAAACAAAACCTGCTGATGACTCACTTAACCCCCCCCCCATATACACACACTATTCCATTTCATCACACAGAAATATACAAATACACTATTTTGGGATGTGATGTACACAATAGACAAGGATGGGTGGTGTTGCCACGCCTGAGTGACCTGCACGATCTACACGCAAAGGTCAGCACAACTCTCCAGTTTCTTTCTCTCTTTCTCTCTCTCTCTGTCTCTCTCTCGCTCCCTCTCTCTGTCGTACCCACAACTCTGCCATACGTAAACCTGCTCTCTGGGTACCCTCATACAACACACTGTTTTCTCAGTGAAGTTGGCAGACAGATTACGGTTAACACCAGGCGATATTTAGCCCACAATTTGGGGTCCTTTGATGATTGTCTTTGACAATTCTTGAATGCGTTCACTCTTAAAAACTTTCGGCTCTGATGAAAGCATCCGTTTTCAAAAGCCAGTTTAATGTGTGGCCTTCGCGTGGAAACGTAAACTCTTCTGAACGCCACTGTAAACAGAAAAGCACCGGAGGCAATCCGTTTTAAAACCGTAGATGTAACCCCGTCATTTCACACGCTCAGAGCTCTGTTTTATTTTTGTTTTTTTTTCCCCTTTTCTTTTTTTCCCCCATTTTCAATCCATTTATTTCACTAACAGTCCAGTATTAAATTGGAACGGCTGGGGAGGGGAACTGTTCACAGTTCAGCTCACATTCATTCACTTTACCCCATGTGGAGGGAAGGTCTTCGGCAGTAGCACTAGGTTTAAGATGGAAATGCAGCCCAGGAGAAAGAAAAGAGAAGGTGGTTGGGGGGGGGGTACTGAAGATAGATAGGTAGATAGAAAGAGGGATGAGAATGAAGGAGGTTTGGTAGGGTCTCTGGGGATCAAAGGCAGAGCAGCTGGTGTTTCTACCAAGTAGAGGGGAGAAAAGGGAGAGGTAGAGAGAGAGAGAGAGAGAGAGAGAGAGAGAGAGAATGGAAAGGAGAGAGGGAGGGAGCGAGGGACATGACAGCAGGGGTTGTGGTGTCCCGTGGATCAGCTTACAACATCCAAACTGTTGCTGCAGCCGGACAAAGAGCAACAAGGCGGGAAAAAGGGGGGTTGGTTGTGGTTGTGGGGGGGGGGGGGGGGGGGGGGGGGGGTACCTCCACTGCAGGAAGCCCTGACTATCATGCCCCTCTGAAACCATGTTTGAGGAATTTATTATTCAAGATAAATAAATTCAGCTTGCTGGAATTCTAAAAGCTACTTTGAGCACTACTACAAACATCTCTTTAAAGTGTTAATAAATACATATTCAAAAATGAATTAAAAAAAATAATAATAATAATACTACAAAAGGCTGACAAAACACATCAGAGACTCGCTCTCAGAACTAAGGGAGGAACCTGACAGATAAATGAAACGCTAAAACAGGCTTCTGCTGTCATGGAACAAGAGAGGCCACCACGAAGAGAGAGAGAGAGAATGATAGAGAGCTTACATAGGGTTACAAAAACTATAC
>NC_044501.1:7842663-7887663 GCF_902362185.1 Chanos chanos | reverse complement strand
ATTGAATCATTTGCCATAGCTCCTCTTGTAGCGAAGTTTCACCGCCCTTACACGCGAACAATCGACAGTGTTTCACAGTAACGCTGTCTTGTAGACGTCTGCTTGAAAAGAAGTCCTGTCCAGTCTGTCAGCTCACAATACAATGGTAGTGTTTATGTAGCAAATCGTAGGCTATTGATAGACTGATCTGAGCCCGATAACAAACATACATGGAAATACATTGCGGTGTCACGTTTTACATGCCGTCGCTCAAAGTCGATTTGTCCACATCATCTCCAAATGTCGCGACGGAGAGTCGGGATCTAATTGTTAGATGTGACTAACATTTAACAACAAAGATGAGTTTGCACCGACCGGATAAAAGAAAGTATGGGTATTTTAAATCCGCCTTATTCCCCGGTACACGGCTGTGGGTACCAGCTATCAACAGCTTGTAAAGAAGTACAGACATTCATGCCGCTCCCTGACGGCAGTTCAAACAGAGGGAAGAGCTCTAGATCCATCCCTACCAATCACGTTCCCAGAACAGCGAATGAAGCTGGTCTTGACTGTAGAGAGGTCCATTTGAAAGTATTAAGCCGTCATCTTTCGGAAGCGCCTTTGAAAACATGGACATTCGTCAGTATCACTCAACACTTGCCACACACACACACAAAAAGATTTTGCAGTCACTATTTGTCATCCACCAACAGCGTCAAGCCTTTCATTTCTCTACCCCGTCTGTCTTTTGATTTGTCAAAGCCCTTTTCGTTTGTTCGTTTGTCTGTCTGGCTTTGGGGATTGTTTAACCATGGGAAGAGTCTTTTTTTTTTTTACAGCGCTTCGCGTCACTGATGGCTTGAGCGGGAGGGTATTTTGTGCACCCCCCCCTACCTCGGCGTCGAACACGCGCAGTGGTCAATGCAGCTCGTGCACACTGATGGGTCATGTGACCGCATTGTGTCCAGACAAATGTTGCCTCGTCGGGATGACATCTCTCTGTGCGGACAACAGTTCATATGTATTTTTGTGATGACATATGTTTGATATTTTGTCTAAAATCTTTACTTAAGCATTATTACATTTAACACGTAGAGGTGTTAATTTTTAAATGAACACATAGTGTGAGGTGTACTGTGTGATCAGTGAGAACATGTTTATTGAAACAAACAAATAAATATGTCAGCTGAACAAAATAATTAATAAGAAAATTAAAAATGCAAAGTGAACGTTGATAGTGATTGAGATAAACAGTAAAGGATATAGTGGCTGTTTTCCTTAAATTTGATACTTTAAGACAAACATGTTGCTATTGAACTAGGCCTCCGGGTTATCTGATAAGTAACTGCCACCGCTGCGAAATGGGAACTTCGCTGATTGACATATGGGCTCGTTTTAAGTTTTATCTCGGTGTCAGTAGGCACCACACCACAGTAGGCTTTTTGGATAAAACAATTTTTTCTTTAGTTTCTGCCTGCTTTTGATCGGGGGTGGGGGGACTTGTGCATTGGTATACTTCCTGATCACCAAAAATACATATAACTAAAATCATTGGAAAGTATCAGTTTACTTAAAACGCTTTTCAGAAAAATCGCGTTAACGGGTTAGTTACAAAGAGGAAACTTGTCAGGGTGAACTTCCCTTCAAATAGTCATCTAGCAGAACCTTTTGGCTCCTCGTCATCAATTTCACGCAGTAACTACGTGTTTAGCCTTTTTTGAAGTACGGACTGTTCTGTTATTACGCCTGGGGTCCAACAACATTGACTTAGACACGTAATTAAGCGTAACAATACTTTCTTATTCCTGAATACCCGTAATTTAAAACGGTTTTTTTTTCTCGTTTTTGCTAAATCTAGCTAGGCTAACTACTTCGTCGTGACCGCTAAGCGTCACTATGACACCTGCGATGAGCTAGCCTGTAGACATTTAACTGAAAGATACTGTCATCAGATTTAAACAACTAGCTCATTCAAGTGAGTCTTATTTAGTGTTAACAAAAGACGTTCAATTAAGAAACTATTTTCCATCACAGTTTTCACATTAGCGATGACAGAGTTTGAAGTGGTCAGCGAAGGACTGGTGGAGCACACAGTCGTTGTAGAGAGCCCTGAAAACATGGAGCCAGAAGAAACTAATGACCCGGAGACATCAAATTTATCAACCAGTAAGAAAATATACCTAACCGAGACGGGTGACATGTGCTAATGAATTTCAACAAAGTGTATTACACAATTTCGACACTGCTGCCCATATTTTGTCTAATACATATACTTCGCCTAATACACACACACACGTATATATATATATATAGAGAGAGAGAGAGAGAGAGAGAGAGAAAATTAACATTATTATTATTATTATTATTATTTCATTTTAGATGACAGTGCAGTGTCGCCCTCCACGGGTAGTCAGCGGTACTGTGTAGAGCAATCTGATCTCGACAGCACACAGTCCTACTATGATATGAATATGATGGACGAAAAGATCAAGCCAATTGAAGAGCAGCTACAGTATTTGCTGAATAAAGCCGACGAGTTCCAGGCCCATCTCATGTACAGGTGCAGTTAGCCTTAAGAGTAAAATGTCTTCTTTTTGCTTTGTCAGTGGATAAATGTTTGGATTCTGTTGTCTAAATTTTAGAATTCTGTGAGTCTGAATTGTATGACTGTAATATACATACTAAAGGTTGCTGTTTGGTGGCCATCATTGAACACCCTGTTGCTATCTGTTAGATGTGATGTGAAAGAAACGTAGTCAGGCTATAGATAAGGAGGGCAATCAAACGACCTAATTTCCTCTGAAAATATTTTCTTGTGTGGTTTGCATAGTCATGACCACCACCAAAACGAGGGATTCTCTCGGGTTGTGCCAACTTTTCTGCGGACCTGCCAGCCATATTTCACGTACCTGGAGTCGACTGCTCGGAGCTCGTTGCCACATCGCTCCCGATTACCTCTCTACATACGCACTCGGGTAATAGGCACGAGAGTGGGGATTAAATGAGGCCGTGCCAACCGTTAGCTGTAGTGCCGAACTTGTAGTTGTGTCAAAATGTTTTTAGAGAGCGAGTTTACACAGAACCACTCTCTGTTGTTTTTTGTTGTTGTTGTTGTTGTTTTTATCAATATCTCGCATTCCTTGGCAAAATGGGGATGTTCCACAAAGTATGATTTTTCATTTAGCCAGATAACTTGAGCCAAAAGTCGAAAATTGAAAGTCGGAATTGAGAGCATCTTATGAATTGCGATGGTTGCATGTAAGGTTCAATAGTGATGTTGCAATGATTCCAGTGAACTAAGCAGTTAAGCTACAACCCGAGTTGTGTCGTCATGTATTGTCACTGCATTGGTCTGTGTGTGTGTGTGTGCGCTTGGGTGTATTACAGCTTTTGCAGTTCTCCGAGCAGCTGTGTATTCGTCTGGAGCGGCTTGTGTTGCTGTATGCCTCGTTTGGGTTCCTGTCCTTAGAAGAAGCTAACCCTCTCAGGTACTTAATAAACTAACTCATAGTAGTAGCAGTGCGTCTCATAGTGGCGGCGTATTGAGCGGTTACTAAACACAGGTGATTCGTTAGGGCAATCAGAGTAATGAGGTAGTCTGTGACAGCATACTGACTCAAAGGTACTGAGTCAGAGTAGATTAGAAATTAGATTAGTGTCATCCACTGTTAAGCAGAGACTTTTTTGTAGGTCACAAGCACATTGCCTGACTCATTTTTCATGTTGACCACTGTGGTTGACCACTGTGTCTCTTTCCCCTTTAGTAAGAAATACTTACCTTGACACAATGCATTTGTGTATATATCCAGTCTTTGCACCCTCCAACTGCACAACCATCTCTTTTCTTTGTTATTTATTTATTTATTTATTCACTTCGCCCCTTTCTTTCAGTATTTCCCATTTCTATATCGGCCAGTGTCAGATAGACAGCATCAAGGTGTCAGTGTTTCGGTACTGCTGCCCCGCCCCCTTCCTGTCCACCACTAACACAGGGCTTTACAAACGCATGCGCTGGAACGTGGAGAGACAGAGAGAGAATGTGCAAGAAACACAGGGAGGAGAGGAAGAGAAGACAGAGAAAGGGGGAGAGAGAGGCACCCAGACTGAGTAGTGAGTGAGGCTAAATGGGGGGATTTTCATATTTCTTCTTTGGCTCTCCATTTGGAGCGTTCCTCAGGAGAGATGTTTTGTGGTGATTGAAAAGACTTGTTTTGTATTTAGGACATGATCCAAGCAGAGTCTATTTAGGGAAGTCTAGTGCTGTAGTTCTTGTGTGGAACAGACACAAAACGCGTAGAACTTAGAATCTGTTCTGTGTTCTAATTCTAGTCGGAATGTTAGAGTATCTTGAGAAAGACCCAGGACGGAGCTGAGACTTAGACTGATCAAATGGCGTGATTCAAAGACCTGAAAATTATGTTAAATGATTGAAATGAATTAAGTATATTGTTACGCAGTCAAAGTACAGTATATGAATATGTTATAAACCACAAGTGCAGAGAGGGCAGAGGGAGAATCTAAGAGTCAGGCATTCAGTGAAGTGTTCTGCTAATGAGCATGGAGAAAATGTCATCTGTCCCTGACAATCACAGCTTTTCCCTCTTAGTTATTTCCTATGCTGTGAGGATATGTCAGAAGCCCTGGCCGACCTGGACGGAAACGGAGGAAGGGAGAGAGCGATGGGTGTGGATGGTGGCACAGTCAGGATGTGGTCCATCGGCCAGTGGATCCAAACACACCCAGACCCACAAACAGAGGACATCTATGACTGGTAAACACCAATTCAATAGAGACCCACTTCAGAACAGTCATCAGCAAACAGTCTTTAAGCATGTGAACTTAAGGATTTGATGGACCACTCTGCGCTGTGTCTGTATATGTGTGTTGCAGGATCTTGTGTTGGGTTCCCGAGGGTCAGTATCGGCAGCTGTTGTATTTGGGAACTGAGGAGCCCTCAGCCTGCATTGCCACTGACTGCCTGCTGGGGGAGCTGTTGTCCATGGAGGGTGGGTTCACTGTTACCACAGCAATGTAGCTCAAGCTGAAAAAGGATCTCTCAGCAGCAGACAGGTATCAGTCAAATTGTTACAACATAGTTAAACTGATGTGTTGCATTCACACCATGTTGCGTTTTGGTTTTAGTCATGTTGGCTCTACGTCCCAGTTCTTCTTTGTAGGCCTCATTTTCAGAAGCACTACTAAATTTGTTTGATGTTTTTCAGATTATTTTCATATCTTTGTCATTCAACAGTCACACAGTGTGTGCATATTTTTAATGCTAAAGTGATGCTAAAAGTTTTCTCTCTGTTCTTAAAGTGTTTTTCAAGGACTCTTCTTTTTCTCGAAGAGGCTGTTATGTTTACAGTTGATACGAAAACCTGTTAAACCCGCAAAAGTAATGCGTGAAACAAAGGTTCGAGGCATATTTTCAGTTTATTTTCATCATAAAGAAAGATAAAACAAATCACATGAAAATAAAAATAGTTCCTTTCAGTTTGTGATTTGAATGAGCTGCCGCGTTTGGATTCTTTTCTTTTTTTTTCCAATTCCGAGAAGGGGGGAAAAAAAGTACCTTTATTTCAGAATAAATTACAAAAATATACATAAAACTTGAGAAAAGTACCACCTGAAATGCGGCCTGTGTACAAGTGTTTCCTTTCTTTGTGCATAATAGTCGTCTCTCTATGTTACCATACAGTTCACAATATTGATATGTGTAGGCTTTCAAAAGAGCACTCGGAGAACAGCACGTGATTTCTGTATAAATATAATCCCATAAAACAGTTTAGTTCAGTACCAAAATTTACTCCCACAAAAGTTTCTCGTTTTTTCCTGAATGACTCATTAAAAGACATTTGCCATTAGGACAAAAAAAAGAAAAAAAAAAAGAAACGAAATTCACCATAGTGTTCTTACCTTAAAACATGTGTACTAATGATAATTTGATGCAAGTCTGCTAACTGACAGCCGAGTCCCAGCACGCCAATACCAAAAAAAAAAAAATCCTTATTGCTGGAAACAACTGGAGTATTTAGGCCAAGATTTGAACTGGCAACACTGTGGACTCCTAAGCTTGTTCTTCAGTCAGTGGAATGCATCAAACCTGCAGTAACTAAACTGTTTTAAGTTAAGTGCTGAATAGTGGAAAACTATGCATTTTTTTTTTCCTTTTAACACCTGTATTATTCACAGTGCTCTATATGAGACACAGATGGGCAAAAAATCACTCCACCTGCAGTGGGTTGATTAATGTGTGAGCCTCACACTCTTCCCTTATTCTCAGCTCAGATATGTATTTAGAAAATACCTGTTTGAACCCAGTTATTCTGCAAATGATCTGCTCCCTGATTGCAATTTACAGTGGTATTAAGAACTTTCGGTGAATAGAAAATAAAACGTCAGATCGTTGAAAACCAAAAGAAAAAAAAACGTCTAAACAGCTAGAGAACTGGCAAATGTACACTTAAGATTTAAATATCCTATTTTATCTCTGCCTATGTATCATTACGACCCATATACTTCATTTTCTAGAACCATGTTTGTTTTAGAGCTATAAATGTGTGCTGTATACTCTACTTCACAACACTAAATTACACTACAGTACAAAATCAAAAGAAAGCTCTATTTTTTTTTTTTTTTTTTTTTACAGTGTCCTGACTGTGAAAGGCATTGCCCTTCTGATACAAACCCTTACACGCCACGACAACAACGATACAGTTTAACGTGACCGAACAGAAATTCAGCTTTGTTGAAAACACTGTGTGTGTGAAAATTTGGTGTCCCAGGACGGGATGAACAGGGAACTGGTTAAATCATGTCATACCAAATATACCCAAAAACCACACACGCCAAAATACAGTCAATTGGCATAACAGCAAAAAAAAAAAAAAGCACAGCTTAACTACGTCAAAGCAGAACGTGGTCAAACGCTGCCAGTGGTCTTGCCCCTCACGCAGCCGCAGAAAACCTTTTGGATGAACGTACAAGCTATGTTCACAGTCTAGTCAAGCATCTGTGCACCATCACGATACAAAAACGGTCCATTCCAACACTTTTACCCCTGAAGGACTGATAAAAATGACTCTGCTGTGTCCCAATTGCTTAAGCTCAGTGTTCAGCTCCACTGTTCCACCTGTTTATGCAGGACGATGGTAATTCCATACATAAGGGGGCGCTAGCGGGCTACCCCAACCAGTGAAACTTCAAATTTAGCAGGCTTCAAAATTTAGCTGATTCATCACACAGCCTACCTTTGTTATGAGTATTATTATTATTATTTAGCAAAAGTTTTTGGAGCACCATCCAGACAGTATTATTTAACACAAATCCCTTACTATTATTGTGTGATACAAAATCTGGTGTTTGGTACATACAAACACATTGACATACATACAGTTTTCCCTCATGTAAGCCAAGAGGGGCAGAACAATGAACACCACAACACCCGACAGCAAGGTTTCATTCATTTTACAAAAGCCAACAATCACAATTTTCTTTTTTTTTTTTGTTTTTAAGTAACACCACAATACTACCAACACAACCCCCTTTGTCAGTCACAGTGTGGGAAAAGTGGTGATTGCTGAGTCAAACGAGTGATGGACAGCATTCCTGATCCTTAACACGCTGTCCTGATATGGCTTTTAGATGAACTCATCCAACGAAAGGGATCTAGTGCATCCTCGGTGAAACGCCTCGTCGATCCTACGAGCCACGAATGATTTTTTTCAGCTGTTATTTTACGCATTGATATTCGTTATTCGTCAGATCGGGAAATCATCTGATAGATCAAAAGGCGGAAAGCCAGAGCTGCAAGAGCGTAATCTGAGCCAGTTTAAACTGTCCGTTCATTACATGATAAGATGATTTAGATTTTAGTTCAGAGGCTGTTTTCCCTAATTGCACATATTTGTCTATTCTTCTGTTTTTTTTTCAATTACTACATTATATAGTGCATAACCAAAGAGAGCTACTAGAATAAAATTTCAACTGTAAAACACTATCCTCGTCTACTGATCAGTTAAGAATTTTGATCAAATTCATAGTACAGGTACGCTACAATTAATGCTAGTTAGAAAATTCTACATAAACGAAAGTGACAAAACGCACCAAATAACGCGTTTAGTGCAACATTCCCTCGTCCCTTTCGATCCTTCATACTTCACCCAAGGGTTACAGATATTCACAGTGTTTAAACGAGACAATCTGTCAATCCTTCCCCAAAACCGTCAGTCTTCACATTTTGTAAACAATAAATACACCAGTAGATTAATAACCATCACGAATAAAAAACATAGCAGTTAGTCAGTGCCTCTAAAATTCCTTCTGAGGGTCCCCCCTAGTTCATTTCATGTGCTGTAGTCCTGCACAACCGGGCCTAATTGAACAGCTGATGCCTTGGTTCACTTGTTCCCGATCAAGGCTAGACCCGGCATGTGAAACAGCAGGCAGTAAGGGAAAAGAGAGGTTCAGAGGAGAAAACTAAAGCTCCAAATAGACAAGCATAGCATCAAAATGAATTACAACTTAAGATCAGAAGGTAAAGACAACTCACAAGCTTACCAGTGTACATCTAGTCATCACATACACCATGAATAAGCTCCCAACCCCCCCCCCAATAAAGCGATATGTTTAGCATCAAGTATTCAAGGGTGCGGGTGCAGTAGAAATGGTTGTTAATTCTAAAACAACTTTGGATCTTTGTCTGAAGATATAGATTTAAAAAAAAAAAAAAAAAAACCTATTGTTTATGAGTCTGGATGTTCTCTTCCATCAAGTGGTGATGCTGACATTTGTGCCGTCCTCACATAACACTTTGTTTCAGCCCAAGAGTTGAAAGAAGCTTCTCAGAAACCTCATTATGAGAGTGGCCTTTTTGGCACAGGCTGTGAGGCCAGCCCCGGTACGGCAAGTCCATTTGGCTGCACCGGTCCAAAATGACTCAGCACTAAATCTGTGGCGCCTCATGGCTGCTGGACAGACAGAAGGCAGATGAGGTGGATCAAGTAATGGGCGTGGGTGTTACAGACTTGCAATGCGGTGCTGGTTTGAAGGTGGAAGGAGGGAGGGGGAGAGGGAGAGAGAGAGAGAGAGAGAGAGAGACATACACACAAAAGATATAGCAGTCCTGTGCTTGTATCTGCAACAGCCTTAACACTCACTTCAACTGTACTGCATGTATTATTTTGTTTTTCTTAAACTTCATCGTAACTCAAAAGTACCACAATACATAAGAACACATGACACAGGAGAAACATGTGCCCATGTATGATTCAGTCTCTTCCACTTTTCATCTCCCTCCCTCCCTCCCTCCCTGCCTTCTGAACCAATTACTGGAGCAAGTACGAGACCAACCATAACGACTACACAGCCACTGATTCACATAAATGGTCTTTCACAAGACAAGGCTAGGACAAAAAAAATATGTAGGGCCTTGGTGCTGGGACAGCTTCTGCTAATGATGAGTTTCTAGCTCCACCACAGTCCATTCTCCTTGTGGCGAGCTTCCCTGTGTCTCTGGGGAGAAGCTACTGACGGAGGTGACGGTGGCAGAAGGTGGGGTGAGCGGGGGCAGGAGTGTAGGCCACAGGCTAGTCTCAAGAGGGCTCAGTGTGCCCCCTCCTCCACCTGGTAGCATTCCCCAGCCGTCACCTGTTAGCAGCAACGTCTGATTGATCAGCTGCTGCACTATGTCAACCTTCTTGTCCCAGTCCAGCTCCAGAGGAGGGAGTCGATCAGGAGAACCAGAGGAGGAGGAGGAGGACCGATGGGGGCTATCCGAAGGCTTGTCCTGTGGTTCAACTTGATCTTGTTCTTGGTCTTTATTCAGTTTGTGTGAAGCTGGTGGGCTTGGTGCGAGCCCCAAGTCTCTGTCTTCCTCGTCTTTGTCCAAAACCTGTTTCTCGAGCCCCCCAGACAGCGGTGCTTTTTCATCCTCACCTCTTTTGAGCTCAGACACTTGCTCTTCTTCTTCTTTTTTCTCTTTCTCTTCCTCTCCATCGCTGGTCTCCAGAGCTTCATAGATAGTACAGAGACCAGAGGAAGGGGACAGCAGGACTGTAGATTGAGCTTTATGTTGTTGTTGTTGCTGCTGCTGCTGCTGTTGTTTTTGTTGTTCCTGCTGCTGCTGCTGTTCTAGTTCTTGTTGCCACAGCATAATCTGTTGTCTCTGCCTTAGCTCCTGTTGCTGCTGCTGAAGCTGTAACTCGAGCTGCTCTCTCCTCTGTTTCTCCAACTCCTTTTGCCTTTCTTCTCGCTTCCTTTCCTCCTCCTCCTTCTCCTTCTCCTTCTTATCGTCATCATCACCATCATCTTCCTCATCCTTCTCTAAATCCTTTTCTTCTTTTGGCCTCTCTACGCCTTGGGTCTGCTGTTCTCGTCTCTGCTGAATCTCAAGGATCTGCTGCTGATGTAGCTCCAGTCTGCGCAGTTGGGCATTAGGTTCCACCCTGGGTGTTCTGGGAGGCAAGTCAGTGGGAATCCGTGGTGGCTGGGTAACGTGGTCGAAACGCGGCCGCACCCGATGTTTAGGCGACATGGTCATGTGGATGGTGAGCACTTCCTGTTGTCGGTGTCCCTGCCAAGAATTCCCTCCTGTGAATAACCCGAGATCACCCAGAATGTGTTAGAGTGGGGGAGAAAAAGAGGGAGAGACAGAAGAACAACAAGAGAGAAGAACAAGAATAGAGTGAGAAGGAATTGCTCAAAAGTATGCTGTGTCTTGCAAGTCTATGTAGCAGGTAAAAATGAGTGACATGTACAGTTGATAACTATGCTAAGTTATGCTCTTACATATAGGCTGCCAGTATGCAGACCCATTCCTGGAAGGCCTGCGTGTATACTGATTTTCCTTTTATCCAACCTCAGTCTGCACTAGGAGGCATCTGTAAAAACCAAATGGCAATGGCACTCGGTACACCAGTGACTTGAAACTGAATGATCAGCATACACGCAAACCTGCCACAAACGGAGCCCTGACTCACACAAGACTACACAAGGACACAGCATGACCGTGTGACAGCCTGGAGTGCAAAGCATCCTGGGAGAGGTAGCAAAAGGAGGGATGAGGTACACAATAGAAACAGTTACAGTGGAGGATGTGCCAGGAGGGATTAGCGCAAAGAGCAACTTGTGCAACCATTACTTAACCATTGCTTTCCTTCCTCTCCCTTTATTTAGGTGAGAAGATTCTGTGCCAAAGCGTTTTTTACCCCCCCCCCCCCATTTTGTGGTGTGCAGTAAGAGGCCATATCCTGTATATGCAGTAACCACCAACAATCGTGACAAGCAGAAGTTTACAAACCAACATAATAAAGCAAGTGAAAATAGCATAACCATACAACGCATCAGTTAGTTAGCATGCAAACGTGAGTGTTCTCAATGCACATTAACCAAGGATGATGTGGCATTACATGGCTGAACAAGCAGTGGTGATGCACATGCAATGTACACTCTTCACAAACAAACAACAACAACAAAAAAAAGACTCCTATCATTAGCATGTTTAAACGATAAGATGAACATGCATTTACAAAACTGTAAAAGCCAGAGGAATAATTTAAAAAAATATGTAACCAGAGCCACACTGATCCAAGTTAAGGGTGCATTCGATGCCCAGTATCCCTGCAGATGAACTTCCCAAGTCAAATGTCTCCCCAATGACAGTGAGAGCAAAGCAAGTATTGAGGACAGCCAAAGCCTTGAAAAATGCGTTTGGAGCAGCTCAGTGATTCCGTCTTGGAATGATTAGCAGTGTATTGTGTCAGTCCCAGGTTGGAAGAATCAATAATCGATTCTCAAAGAGCTGCGGGGAGAGGAGACAAGAGAGACAAAGGAGAAAAACAACTGTGGAGCACCTGAGCACCTGTAGGCTGAGATCCAGGCACTCCGAGGAACCAGATCTCCCCTTCCTCCTCAGGACGGTGGGAGGCAAGGAGGACAGGGGAGACAAAGAGGGGGGAGGGAAAGAAGGGAAAGAGACACAGGAACAACAAGGGGGGGGGGGGGGGGGCTGTGGGAGGCTGTGGAAGGCTGTGTTGGTGTTGGATCCCTCCTCAAACAAATGTTCCCTGAATGTCGTGGTTCAGTCTCAGAGCAAAAACACACTCGCTTTCTTTGCACATTCAGAGTTGTGATACTGTACTCTTTGTAATGGGTGAGAAGATCTGTGTGAGCTAATGAGCTTGGATAGGTTAATCAAATACATATGGTTCTTCTCAGAAAGTTGATGATTCACTAACAAAAAGGTGAGAGTAAGTAAAGCCAAAAAAGAAAAAAAAAAAAAATGTTACTGTGGCAAGAAGAGTTTTGAGTTATGAGTGAAATATTCTTAAAATCTGAACAAGAACAGTGTGCATGAGAATTACTGTCATTATTTTCTATTTGACCTGGACAGTGATTTTCTGCAAGTGGCATATCAAGCATGTTCAGATTTTATGCAATAATTAATGAATAATCAACCGTCTGCAAAGTCAGCTTCATAACACGCAAACTTGAACAAACATACTGGGAAGATAGGCATCATGTTAAATATCTAACCTTTATTTAAAGCTAAAATAATAAGTACTCAAAAAAAAAAAAATAAGAGCAAAACATTAAGGGTACAGTGTGAACTGACCCTAAAGTGCAGGAGAGAAAGAAGGGATGAATGGGGAGAGTTATGGAGGACAAAATACCAGTAGACTCCAAAAGGAAGAAAAGACAAACAAATATCAATACAAAACAAAACCAAAAAAGCAATTTTTTTTTCAATAAAAAGGCTTGGATAAATACAGAAGATGATCAAAAGTTCATTCCACAGTTCCTTGTTTCATTTCTTTTTTTTGTTTGTTTGTTTTGTTTTTAAGGGAATTTCACAACAAACCAGTCAATTCATGCCAGTTTTGAACAATATGCAGTGTTACTATGTATTAAAAAGACAACTGTTTTATAGTAAATAGTAGCTATTGCACATACAGGAATTTTAAGCCATATATTTGTAATTGTTATTGTAATAGCGATGTTTTATTGGGCATGGCACCACTGTTCTTGACCTAGAAATCTCTTCTTCCCTCCATTCTTAAATTTTACCCTTTTCTCCCATTGTTTCACTTTATTAAGACATTGACCAGGGCTAAGGAGAACCCAGACAAACTACGACATCAAGAGATAGTGGAAGGTGCATTTCAAAGTGCAGATCTATACGTTACCTGCCAAGGAGCTATCAGTCTTTTCGCATATAGCTGAGTAATATGGAGGCTGGGTATCTTGGTCCTGGTCTTGTGCAGGGTGTTGAGGGGAGGATGAGGGAACCATACCAGGATCTAGAGGCAAAGCCCCAATAGAGCATGATTCTGGAAGCTCCTCACCTGCTTTCCCACACTGCATGTAGTGTTGCTCCTCCCCTTCCAGATTTAGCAGGTTCTTCTCCTGGACAGGTTGCTCTGGGGTGGACTCAGATGTCAAGGTAAGTTCCTTGATGAGTGATGGATCCTTGGCTTCTTCTGGAAGCTGCTCCTCATTCTCCAGGGAGAAGATACCGGGGCTTTTGCCGCAGCTCTCGGCCATAGAATGGGCATTGGAATTGGAGGTGGTGCAGTCAAAGCCATAGGACGCTGCTGACGTGGCAGATTGTGGAGTGTCACTGCCCCCCTCCACCTCCCCACCCATCTCTTCATGCTCTTCCAGAGCAGACAGACTATGGGTAGCAGGTGGTGCCTCAAAGCCCTCATTGCAGATGCCAACTTGGGGCTCACTGATCTGCATCTCACCCTCTGTCTCACTGACCTCATCCTCTGTGGCAGAGGAGGATGAAGATGGTGCAGAGGTGGGGGCTGTTCCTGTACCACCAAGTACCTCATCTGCAGGCAGGGTCTCAGGTTCTTCCTCTTCCTTTATGCGTTCTTCGTGAATTGCCAAGTCCTGCACAATATCAGGCACAACACCAGGAACGAGTTCATTGGGAACTGGAGTCGGCTGTTGCTGATGGCCTTCAGAGTGGATTTCCACACCCGAGTTACTGTTGTACTCCTTTAGCTCTTCAGGAGTACTCGTGTCACTGCTGCTGTGAGCAGCTAGCTCAGTACCACTTAGGGTACTGGACTGGGACATGCCACGGGTTGGGGGTACAAGACCAGGCTTACAACCAGTAGTGTCCCCACAGGTGGTAGATTCAGGTGGCTTGGATGAGGGCTCTGTTTGGGCTGGAGGGTGTGGAGAAGATGACCCCCCTTCAGAGGAACCCATCTCCAGCCACGCTTGAGCCGGAGACTGGGTAGGGGTCTCAGAATCTCCCTGCCAGGGGTCAGAAGTTGGACTTGAGAGGAACATCGAGGCAGACTGTGGCGGCTGGGCCCAGGAATCAGCAAATGGATTTGTCTGGGCCCACTGTGCAGCAGGGGGAGCTGTGGGGATCACAGGAGGTGGTTGGACACGATTTAGGTTGTCCAGCTTGTAATCTTCAGCAAAGTCATCCTCATCAGCATTCCCATAACTCTCTAGCCCGCTCTCAGTCACGCCTTCACTAGCCATCTCCACATCTTCGTCTTCCTCTTCATCATCACCATCTTGGCGCTGTTGACGGGGGTCTTCTGCACGTTCTGAGCCCACCTCCATGTCACAAACACGGTCTTCGTCATCCTCATCCTCATCCTCTTCGTCCTCATTGGCAGGAATATCAGGGACCTTCTCAAAGTCTGGCGATCCTGCAGACACCCCCTCACCATCAGCACCCTTCAGACTGGCATCACCCAAGTCATCCATGCTTTCTGTGCCTTCCAGGACACCTGGAGCACTCAGCTCTGATGCCCCCTGCTGGCTGCAGCTCACATCCTCTGAGTCAAACTCTGAGAGCAAGGCACCAGCACGCCACATTGATCCTGCCACTCCTGCTGATCCAGGTCGGGACTCCTCAGTGGGTTGGGTGCCACTCATATCAGACACTGACACCTGCTGACTGCCCTCTTTCTCTTCTTCCTCCTCTTCATCATCATTGTTGATCTCCTGTTCTGCCTTCTCTACCACCACCTGGCTCACAGGGGGCACTGAGGCTGGTGTTGGGAGCTCAAATGGAAAAGCAGCCTCCTTGAATGCTTCCTGTGTGGCTGAAGTTTCCTTCTTTTCTGTTACATCCTCTAAGCCTTGATCGGGTGAAAGGGCCTGGGCAGCTGGTGGTGATACCACAGGAGGAGCTCCCACTTGAGCTGCTGCAGCCTCAGTTGGAATTTCAACAGTTGCTGGCTCTGCAGGTGATACAGGCTCTAAACCAGGGACTTCTGTCATGGGCACCTGTGACTCAGCAGCCTCCTGTCTTGCAACAGTAAGAGAGGTCTGATCACCTGAGACTGCCTCAGTACCTACAGCTAAAGCTGCCTCAACCTCAGGAACCCCACTGCTGGCTGCTACAGCGACAGCTGTTGCTATTGCAGCAGTTGCTACAGCTGCTGCAGCTGCCGCAAGTTCTGTAGACTCTTTGTCAGGTTCTCTTGCGAGAGGCTGAACTGACTGCATAGGTTTAGATGGTTGCTTTGTGGCCTGTTTGGGGCCTGGGGAGGCAGCGGAGGTCTTGCTGAGTCCAGGTTTTGAAGCTGCATTACGAGGACTGGTGGGGACTTTGCGGATGGTTGTGGTCTTGGTTTCAGCTGGTTTGGGTCGAGGTGTTTTGGGTTCAACTGGTCTGGTGGTAGGGGGAGGTCGTCTGGCAGCTGTTTCAACTTTGGAGCTGACTGCTTTGGGTGGCTCAGGTTTGGAAGGTTTGGCACCCAGGGGACGAGTGGACGGAGCAGCCAGTTTCTTGGCCGGTGCACTGGTGGGTGGCTTGCTGACATCTGTGATAGAACCAGAAAGTTTGAGAGTGAGTGAGCGAAGGAAGGCATATCGATCAGCAGGTCCCAGCAATATGATTTAATATTGTTGTACAATCAGCATAACCAAGTGAATTTCAAAAAATGTTTTGTTTATTATTTTGCTGTAGACTGAAAGAAAGATTTAATGAAATTTTTTATGGCCAAGCACTACAACATAGTGTTGCTGGAGAAAACATAATTAACAATTAACAAAATAACGTGCAATAGTATACTCTTACCTCTTTTAGCAGCACCACTTGTGGCTGAGGGCTTGGAAGGCTGTACTGTTGCCGTACGACCAGCAGAAGGTGCTGTAGTTCCTATTTTGGATGATGCAGGCTGCCTGATTGTATTGGTTGCACCCTTCGCTGTAGCGGCAGAGGGAGCAGGACGGGAAGCTGGAGCTGTGGCAGGCCTGAACACAGAGCAAGGAAACCAGTTAAGGTTGGGATAGTAATTCTATGGGACTGTCAGCTCTACAAGAGTAAAAGAAACCTCTTTAGTTTTATCTTTCAGATTCCATAAATCTGCATCAACCAGTAAATGTATAGATGTGTCACATTGGTACTGTTAACCTGTTTCAGATCAATGAGCAACTAAAGAATATTGGAAAGATTTGATGGTTTTAGGGGGGATGGTTTTAAGGTGGAAATGCATGCATGTCTGGTTTGGTTTTTGTTGGTGCAATTTCAAACCATACAACATATGCATACACACAAGTTTGTAGTCATATCTAAATGGGGGCTTCCCATTGACTCCCATTGTCCTGTAACTGAAGAATACTAATCTATCCCTAACCTTAACCAAAGAAATGTTTTGACACTTTCTGTTTTATCAATAACAACAGTATAGTTTAGAAAAACGTTCTCCTAGTGGAGACCAGCATTTGGTCACCATCCAGGCACTTTTGTCAGATTATGCTATTTTACCGGGGACTTACCGGTCCCCAGAAAAATACCAATACATAGACACACACCAGTGGCAGCTGGTGAGCTGAAAACGGGGGAAGGAACAAACCTCCGCTTTAAATCTCTCATTACTTTCAACCTGTTCCTGTTAATCCGCCCTGATTAGCAATAAAACTAACGATTCGCAGGATAATTAACATCAATGTCGTTTTGTGATATAGCTTCTGTTTTTTTACAAACTAATTGAGGCCCGAGTGATAAACTTTGTGTACTGCACTGAATGCTGATGCATTATACAGATAAAAGATCCTGTCTTTTCTAGCCTAAAAGTTTATTCTCAGAAATTGAGATCGATTTCAATAACTTTACTTCCATTTTTCAAATTTGAATTTCGTAACACAAGAAACTACAATGTAAAACACATTGAGGGATTAGTTTTTCAATACGTATTCAGATAATTGCCATCCTTGTTAAACAATTTCACGCTGTAACTTTTGCTATAACACACAAGCTACAGACAATCCACTGTTTCGTGAGCATTTAAACAGCAGAATCTTGCAAATCAGATGAGTACATTCAACATTTATATTCCCTGACGTCGGGCAGACAGCAAAAAGTACAATTATCCACAAATTACAAGAACCTGTGGGTATAACATATGCTACTCAGTTCAGTAAAGAGAAATAATACTATAATGAAATGGTTATCGTTTACTCTATTTACGCGACTGGTGTTAATCATTCTACGAATCGTTAGTTTTATTGTTAATCAAGGTGGATTACGGAACAGGTTGAAACTAATGATAGATTTAAAGGGAAGGTTTGTTCCTCCTCTGCTTCCAGCTCACCAGCCGCCACTGACACACACACACACACACACACACACACACACACACACACACGCACACCTCATCTTCAAAGTCCTTTGACCATCCTTGAATCAAATCACAATCATCTTAGCCTAGAGGAAACAAATGAGTGGTCTCCCAAAGTTCCTTAAAATCAATTTCTCGAGGTTGTTGGAGGTCCATCCTCTGGGATTGTTCATCAGCTAATGCATCATACTCTCATTTCTACACTGCAAGGGAAGGAATGACTGATGGAGGAGTAGAAGCCCAGTTTGTATTGGCCTCAGTAGGCAAGTACGCTAAGGCAAAAGGGAAGAGGATCATCGATCTCCCCGGCATATCCCCCAGTCGTTCAATGCTCTTGCTCCCTCATTCATGTTCTCTGAGGGGGGAGAAGGTTTAGTGATGACAGGGGCATTTATTACTCCCACACTGTAAGAGCACTTACTCCATCACTCCACTTCACTGTCACTACCCACACCTACAATTTATACTACCTCCATACCTCCCTTTATTACACAGAGGCTTTATTCACAGTCCGGTTGTAAATTAACACTGTGTCAAGACTTATGCCATAAAGAATTCAAGAACTCTCGCTTGTTCGACTCAGTCACACACAAGTACCTGGGTGCACAGGACATTGCTGGCTAGTCAAAGACAGGACAGCCTTTTTAGAGAGTTGCCTTCTTTTGGAATTACCCACAATGGTCATAGGAAAGCGATGTAAGTTTTGGGCCCCTCAGACCATGAACATTTCAGCATTTGGCTATGCAAAATCTAATGTGCTACTAAAGAGATGGCACTGCTTCCCTCCTCACTCAGTGGCCTACAATGAGCTTTCTTCAGTCAAAGCCCTCTCTGCTATAGTGTGAACATCAAAACTGACCTCAGGTCAATTGAGAGAACGGCACATTCACTCTACAGACACAACAGCCTGGAAACAGAGCAGGAACCGTGCCACGAAAAGCTCGAGACAACCTCTCATTCAAAGCATTGCTTATTTGCCTCTGGTCAGTGTGGCCTTGGCATGAGTCAGTCTAGTGTGTGCGCCAGAGTAACCCACATTCAGCTCTAGCATGAGCACGTTCATGTAAATCACCTCAGTCATTGCGGCAGTTTGTGGGACTGTGCTACGTTAACCTACATAAGACTTGCACAAGTGTATGCTAACGCTAGCAGCTGAGCTGCTCCTGCAGCCTGGAGCTAGAAGTCTATAAAAAGAATGCAGACAGTATACATTGTTGGAGAAGTAAAGAGGCTGCATGTATGTCAAGCTTGTTCAGAAGGACCCGATTTTCAGGAAATACGGAACACATAAGAACAGCAGATCTTCAGATGCACAAGCTGAACGTTTTCTGCAACACGGACTAATTTGAGAAACTACACAGACTGCACATGCACGAATCTCCAAAAGGCACAAAAGATGACTCTGGGGGGAAAAAGTTTTGCCAGAATGTAGAATTGCCTACTTCACTGTCAATTACCACGATAACCATCATACTTTGGCTTCCACACAGACAAAATGGGCAGTGAACTCACCCAGAATACAAGACATGTCTAAATGATGGGGGCCTGAATGCTGAAACGTCTGCCCCCCCCCCCCCCCCCCCTCTCACTCAACAATGGCCATTTGTTCTGGAACGAGGACAAAAGAGTGGACTCCAACATTGGACTTCAGAGACATTCCATACATCCAAGGAAAGTGGGGCATTAATTTGCGTCGTCTGGCGTTTTGCATGACATGACATTGGATGGAGCGGATGGTGAAAAAAAAAAAAAAAAAAAAAAAAGAAACAGATAACAAGATTGCATTTAACAAGGACAGCCGGTCGTCAGTCTCGGTCCCCGCTCTGTCACAACACAGACAGAATTTGAAATGATATGACGGCTCAATTAGTCTGAGACTTGATTGTTATGTTCATGTTATATCCTTATTATACTCAATGACCATCATCAAGCCAGCTTATGCTCACTGTAGCTGTTTTGGATTTAATGACTCAACCACAGGCTGACAGCCATTCAGTCGTCAAATGTCAACATAACATCCTGCTTTCAGACGAGGATAACACAAAGTTCTTCACTAAAATGGGTCCAGAATGAAGACTCTCAATTTAAAATAGAGACTAGTTCTGGCCTTAACTCATGGCTTGCCCATGAGAGCATCCCTAAAAGTGCTACCAATTATATGTCCGTGTTTGAGGACAGACAAATGACTGTGATTGATATAAGGCTAATAAAACAAGCTGTTCATGCAAAATCCTCTAGCCAGTTCACCCAAGAAAGGGACTTAGTGGAAATAAGACTCACAATGAAATACTATATTGTAACTGTTTTGGTAGGTACAAAACCTTTGCTTATGGATACTGTATTGAATCTTAACATTATACTGCTGTGCATCTGCACTAACTCTCTCACTCCTTTCTCTAACTCTCATACACACACACATACACAGGGGAGGACTTCGAATCCCTTGGCACCATCATTTGCATATTAATGCTTCAGTTTAATTAAGCAAAGGGTATTTTAATTGTTAAGATGTGCATTATCAGGCGTTAAGCAATCAGCACTCTACTGGTAAACTCAGCCAAGGGCAAATAACATCCTTCAGTGTGGAAAGCAGGACCCAAACACAAACATTTTATCACACAAACATTTCAATTAATGAACTAACAAGTCCCTGTAGATTATTTTGTATTGTTCACATTGTTATCACAAAATTAATTTCCGCAAAAGTGTGAATTTCATTCCATCATTATATTGTTTAAGGGGGACCAAATTATTAAGTGTTCGCCTCTAAACAACTGAAGAACAATGGTTCTTCAGTTTATGTTTGGTGGATTGCCTTACAAAAGCAATAATTTAGTAAGTCAGTTTGCTCATATGAACTGGTATGAGGTATTTTCAGAGCGCACAGTTTTTCCCCCTTTGTGATTGTAATAAATTATAAGGTCATTCAACACAACCCTGGAAAAAACACTGTTTGCCTTGCAAGTGGTCCAAAACAAGCACTTCTCTACGGCTTTGGTCAAGACAAGAGAGAGGGGAAAAAAGAATTCACAGAGTCATCTTGGACAGAGAACGGCAAAGTCTCTGACGACAAAACAATAGGATCCTGACAGGCTCACAGTTATACAGGTTTAAAAAAAGTTGCCGTGACAAACTTAAAACCATAGCAACTGCCGCAGTGAAAAGGGCAGTCTGCCCCTGTGCCAAAGACACATTGATGGATGCTGTGCCTTGTTTCTGTTAAGCCCCAAATCCAAAGCCTGTCCAAGACTGGGATAAAACCCTTTTTCCTTGGTTTCAAGACTCGGTCAGATGCTCGAATGTGTTATGTGCGCATGCCAAAGCACATCTGCTTAGAGTCCAGCGGGTTGCAATCATTTTCATCACTGTAGGAAACCTCACAGCTCTGAATAAAAACGACACGACAAGTTCATTCCATCGGTCACCCCGTTTAACGAGATGACGATGCAAAGCTGAACAGCACACAAAAACAACTTTTTAATCAATTTCAGCTCTGACAACGAAATCCAAGGCGCTGCACATAATAAAGCTACACTTCAGAGCTTCTATGTCGAGGGGGGAAACAAAGAAACCTTGCAGCTGAGACCCTACTTAATAAGACACGACCCAAGCGTATATAAACATGCGCGGAAAGAGCCACATTTCTATTAACCTACATTAGCACTCTGCTCAGTGTGACTGATTCACAGTCTCTTCCTCCAAACATCAATCACAGACGAGCCTCAGGCCTTTGGCTACCTCGCAACCTGAACGGCAGGAGGATGAGAGAGAAGAGGAGGAGTAGGAGGAGGACAGAGAAAAGCAGGGGAGGGAGGGCAGAACAGACCGGCTTTAACGTTGCATAGACACGTCAGAGAACATGGGGCTCCAAGGAGCAAGGAATGTGTATAGTCGGAAATGGTTCACATATGATTTGGTGGTTCGAGAAGACCCACCGCTGGGGGGAGAAAAAAAAAAGGTCTTCCAACGTCTGGCTTGCGTTTTCTGCGACATCATAGACACGGACCAAATGAGGGCCATTTTGTCAGCCGAGCTCCATCACTGTCCATGACAGCAGTATTAAGGAGAATGACTCGACAAACTCACAGCAGGACAGAGGAGATAAGCGGGTACATTTTAGCCCTCACAGGAAACAACCACTTCTCCACTTATACATATATATATATATATATATATATATATATATATATATATATATATATATATATATATATATATATATAAAAATACATACACACACAGACTTCACTGTATACACACAGAAATTTTTACCCTCCCTTCTCTATCAGTACCTCATAATTTATCACTCTCTCTACTGCGATTTCTAAGCCCCGTATACCTTTTAATGTATCTCGTTTCCATCAGTCCCCCTTTCCAAATTATTCCTTTGTTCCTTCAGGCCTCCCTTTTATCTCTTCTCCTCCTCTCTTGCACTCTAAAACGTACACACACCCCATACATGCCGCACATACACATATATATATCAGTCTAAATTCCTCCCCTCCCCCACTCTTTTTGCTAGCTCTCTCCCTCTCTCTCTCTCTCTCTCTCTCCCTCTCCTCCTCTTCATATTTCTGTAATTCTGTTACGTCCCTCCATTTTCTTTCTGTCCCTCTGTTGTGCTGTTCTCTCTTTCTTTCTGTTTCTCTATTCTCTCAGTTTTGGGAACAGGCAGTCCTGTTGGCTTGTGTGTTCAGAGAGTCATGATTAATTCAGTTGTACAGCAGTAGGGCAGGGCCTGACTGAGAGAAACCTGCTCCTGTCGCTTACACAGCCAGAAAACAACAACAACAACAACTACGGACCAGTGTTTGCTCTCTGTCACATATGCATTTCCACACAAACACACAGTGTGTATAATAAATAACACCAACATGGTGATGATGTAAAACATTAACATTCTGGCGATTCGAAATGTGTCACATGCAACGTCTGAGTGACATTTTTACCTTTCTACACTCACCGACGTCAACAAGTATACACGTTCATGCAGCAGGAACTAAAAGGCTTAATTTAATTTAATGCTGCAACAGAGATACACCTTTATGCATTGATGACTTGCAGTGATACAAAACATCAAAACAAAAGGCTAAATTCACTCAGGTGAATTTTGTTGTTTAGGATACAAGAAAACAACCACACAGGTTGGTTAAGATCGAGACTAGCGCCAAGTCTGGGCCGTTTTTTGTTTTGTTTTGTTTTAAAGTATATTTTATGCTTAATGTGTGTGTGTAGGTGTGTATGTGTGGGTGGAATAAAGCATTGTTGGTTATGTCTGAGGACTCCTGATCCAATAAAGAGTTGCATCAGAGAGGAAGTGAAGTGGAGATGAAATCAGATTAAGGGAATAAAGCAGAACATTGAGAGAGAATGACACATTGAGAAAGCCAGAGGGAGATTATTTGGACAGACTGCAGTCTTGTTATTTTGTTGTTTGCAACTATTGTTACTTTATTGCTTTGGCGAGAGAGAGAGAGAGAGAGAGAGAGATTGGTACTGGTCTTGAAAGTTGTCTAATAAAACAGACGATGCTTGATTTGGAGCAGAGTGCCTAGAAATAACTATCACCCTCAGGGCAGGTCTCAGAACCCTCCAGAAATTCAGCGACAAAGAGATGGCTATTCAGTCAAAAACTCTGGCCCTTCAAATACCAGCTGTATCTCTGCTTCATTTCTGCGCGTATGACTCAGAATGACACCGAGAAATCTGACCCAAAAAATCTGCCATACAAACAAAGGGCAGTTTTCCACAGTCTGGGCCTGTGGTAATTGTCAATAGTGTAACAACCCCATTCATTCACTGAGATCTAGAATGCGCAACGCTCCAAATTTTGGCTGCCGTCCATGGTTGTGTCGCAAGTCAGGCCAGAATCATTTAGAGAGCGTTCAGTTTATCAAGATTCATCAGATGGATGTGTTTGGGTCATGGGAACGGTCCACTACAATACGTTTACTATAACGATATCTAAATTTGCACAGAAATCAATTTTACGTTTACAGTCTTTCCAGGCCTCGTTGGTAAACCAAAGGATATTATCAGCGCTGGCAAACAACCTCTGCCTGTCTGCATTTGTTTTGTTGTGGTGCCAGCTGCATTTGAATGATTGGCCTTCCAAATAAAGTCGATTCACGAGCCACATCAACCAAAACCTGCCATTCAAATGTAGCCAAACATGCTAAACCACACCCAGCAGCCAGTCATGCCTCACTGGTTGTCTCACCTGGTTGTCTTGGGAACTGTTCCAGCCCTGGGTGCAGCAGGAGCACTCGGTTTGCTAGCAGTTGCGTTTGCAGTCCTGGGAGCTGCTGAGCGACAGAATAGGAGAGAGGGAGAAAAAAGGCAAATGAGAAAGACAGGACTTACATTCCCTTACAACTGACTTTAGGTTCAACAAAACAAATTCCAAGTAAATGATGTCACTGATCACCATGAGGGGGGGGGGGGGCAATTCAAATGCAAATAACACACAAAGAAAAACTATCCATCTGCATTTGTCATAGATATTTGTTTCCCAAGCTATAGCCAATATAGATAATTCCTGATGTCCTCAACAACCAGTGTAGACACTCATAGTTAACACGTCTGTACTACTTAACATCAACAAGTTTTCCTGTGAAGAGTAGTGAAGGAGGCCCGAAGGAACATCTCAGCAACACTTAGGATTTACCTGTGGTTTTTGGCTTGGTTGCTGCTGCAGCATTTCCAGTAGGTGGCCTCCTGGTTGGTGTGCCAGGTCCCGTCGCCGTTTTCGCCCCGTTGGGTGCAGATGAGGTTGTCGGGGGTCTGGTGACCCCTATCAGCTTCTTCTCTCCCACCTTGGTCTGGGTTTTTGAAGTGGTGGTTGCAGCGGTACCAACTGGCTTTTTAGCTGGAGTTGTGGGTCCAGTAGCCGAGGTGGGCTTCTTCCTCTCCGCCGCAGTGGTGGAGGTCTTCTTCGCCGCATCGTTTGCAGATGATCTCTGGACCCCGTTAGCCAATCGGCTCTGAGCTGTGTTGGGCCTTGACCCTGCATTGGGAGCGCCATTTGTCCTGTTGCCCACTGTGCCAGGTTTTCCCTTCACCGTTGCTTTGCCCTTGCCTTTGGGATCTGTCGACTTGCCACTGGTCTCCGTGGTCGCCGGGGGCTCTGTTGGGATTTCTGGTTGCGGTTCATTTTTGGTCTCTTCAGGCTGTGGCGGTGATTGAGTCTGGTCTGCTTGAGGCTCATCTTCCATAGCTGTGGCTGCAGCTACGGGCTCCGCTGCCCCCAAGACCTCCACTGGATCGTCCGGAGTCGTGGCAACCCCATCAGGTTTCATCTCCTCCTCTGCCTGGCGTTCACTTGCTCTTGGACGTGCTTGCTGGATTCAGTGCCACACACTGAACCCAGGGTTTAAGGTCAGTTGGCCAACTTAATAACTACCCTGTAAGGAGAATTAACAACAAAATAAAAACATCAAAACCTCTGAAATAAACACCTACACAGGAGCATAATCGTAGATCTTTATAAAAGCTGACAGCATAAGCTGAAACAGTTCATATTCAAGATAAATAAAAGGAAACGTTATGGACAAAATGGAACCAGTCCAGAGACTGAGAGCTTGAAGCTAAAAACAGGAAATCCACCAACAAGGGATCCAAAAATACAGTCAGAGCTCACAGGATGACAGAACATTGACCCTTTGGGGCACCAAAGACAGGTCATCAAGTACAGGCCACATACAGCCAGGGAAAAGTTACTGAAATTTTCTACAGTTGTGCCATGATCAGATAATTCAAATAGTAAAAATACTCCCTGATTACTTCAAACTAACATCATTTCCAACAAAGAAGATCTGATCCCAGATCATTGTTTTGCAATGTAGTTTCAAACAAACATGGGTGTGACAAGGAAGTCACGAAGGGAGAAACAAACCTGTGACATTACATAATCAAAAACGCTGCTGATTCCATGAATGAACAGCTAGGGCTGTCTGTTTACAACAATCTCACAGGTGGTTTCCAACAGACAGTTGAAAAGTAGACCTGGTCAGAGAAATATTTGGATTATCTGAATAACCGGGCTCTGTCCCAAACCACCTCAGCGCTCTGCTTCCTTCTTAATTACGAGTGTGGGGGTCACAAGACAAAAAGCAGTTTTGATAATGATTTCACAAAAGCATTAATGTGATATTGTTTTAACACAATAAATGTCCTGTTGGAATTTCAGGAATACTTAAGTCCAAATGAGCACAAGGCAAATGAGATATCGACCAAGATTCAAACCCTGTAATTTCTTATTTGGTTCAAGTCCAAAGAAAAGTAACCACTAAGTGAGTAGTAGGTACTTCCTTTGGCCAAGCTGCACCACCAATTTATACCAGGGCAAGGAAGGTAGGTGCGGGGGCGGGGGCGACTCTGTGAATTCTACTCATCCATTTTACCGTGAAAAGACACCCTGAGACAAAGCAGGGAGAACCCATCTCTGCCATCGACAAGCAATCACTCAGTGAGACTGATCCACATGGAGCTTTCAGGTCCAATACTGTGGGAGGCTTTTACACTGACAGATAGAGAACTGGATCAGACAGGCGGAGTACTGATGAGCCAGATCTACACAGATGAGATGGACAGATACAATGATACACAGCGTACACAGCTGCACAACAGAATTGTTTGCTACTCTCCAAATTCAAAATTCAGTTTCAAAACACCCTTTTTTTTTTTTTTCTACATCAACATACATGTGAAGTCCAGCACCAAACAGATTTACAACAGCACGGTTAACAGACACTTTCAACTGAACGGGTAAAAATGAGGACTCAGCAGGGAGAGATTAGAAAGTGGTTGGGGAAAAGAAAAAAAAAGGGGGGGGGGGATGAACCCTATAACCCCTCTTTTTCTCCCTCTCAAATGCGGACCCCTATCCACAGTGCTTTTTGTCTTTTTCATTATTTACTTCTCAGTAGCTTTTTTCCCACTTTTCTTTTCTTTAACTTTTCTTACATCCCCCTCCAACACACACACACACACACACTCCCATCCCCTCTCTCTACTCCATAAGATCTCTTCCAGTCAGCAGGCCCACAGATGGTCCAGGCAGCTGAGCTATTGTGTGGGCTCAACAAACAGGGCTGGCCAGACAGACAGACAGACAGACAGACACCCAGAAAAGGCAAAAAGAGGGAGGGACACCACATGAAAAGAGATGGAGAGAAGGAGGGGATGAGGAAAGAGCTGGAAAGAAAAGGAAAGCCAGTGAGCAAAAACAACCAAAAAAAAAAAAAAAAAATACATGAAGCTTGGTAATGTCAGAATTAAGGCTTCTGCCTTGCGTACCACACAAAAAGACTGGAAAGTTTTACGAACGGTGAGGGGAGAGACAGAGAGAGCGAGAGAGAGAGAAAGAAAAAAAGAGAGAGAGAGAGAGAGAATGTCCCAGTTTTAAAACAGTGACAGTTTCAGGCAAACCACAAGCCAAGACGATTACAACAAGTGAGGTCATTACTCCAAAAAGTTGAAAAAAATTCCCCTTACTCCAAGTTTCCACGGCAATGACAAATAAGTGTGTGTGTGTGTGTGTCTGTGAGAGAGAGAGAGAACAGCATTCAAACCAGATTTTGCAAACAGAGACCATGTCTGAGGCAAGGTCTAGTGAATAACAAAACTGTTGTATACATTCCAGAATTACAGCCTCTCCACTGAAACAAAAAAAAACCACGGACGTGAACACACTGCGGTCAAGTCTTTCATGATTTTTATTTCAATGCTTCTCACTTTAGTCCCTTTATCTTACTCCTATTCTCTCTCTCTCTCTCTCGGACACACACGGACACACCTACTCAATTTTTAAATAAACTCAAACCAGATGAGTCTCTTTCCCAGAGTGGGCCATGGCGGTGAAACAAACATTACAGGGAAGCTCTGAGACACACCTGGACAACACCTCAGGCACAACCCAATGCCCAACTTCCTCAAATCCCAGCCAACTGGTTTTCATTGGCTCTAACTGGCTGTGAAAGTGATCTCTTATCAGCTTTGTTGCCAAAACACACTTGCACTTTTCTGAGCATACCTGCGTGCCCTGCCCCTAAACACAATGGTCTTGTTTTAAACTCAGAGCAAGATAAAGAAAGTCACCAATCAAGTTGTGCTTTTTCACTCAACCCCCTCTTTCCACTTGCGTCTTCAAATAGCTATAAACTTAAATTACATTAAATGGCACCGTCACCGCGTCCGACGTTGATCTCTGAACGAGTAGACGAACTAAGTCAATACCAGTGGGTTTGCGAACACTGTGAAAGTCAGAAACCGATACTGGGTCAGCACTTTTACTCACGAGGGCCTGTCTTGTCAGAGGATGAACGAGTGTTCAGAAATGTTCAGCCTCCTCATGTCCTCCTCAAACTCTGAAATCCCCTCTCTCTCTCTCTCTCTCTCTCCCACAATCATTCATCCACCCCCTCCTTCCCTTTCCCCCCTCCTTGCTTTCGTTCTCTGCGGCTGTTCCAGTATCTCCAGCATTCAGATGCCTCCAAGGGGATGTTCTGTTTTCCATCCACAGCACTCCTCTCTGTCTCTCTCACTTTCTCTCCCACCATCTCTCTCTCTCTCTCTCTCTAATTATCAAGGCTCTGTGTTGCAATGTGTTTTGTGTAGATCTGCAGTCTCATTCACGACAGCAGGGACTGATCTTCCGCGTGTCTCGATGACAGACACCTCTGCTGTGGATCTTTGTTAATACACAGATTCCCAAAGGCACCACCTCACTGGTTCTCAGAACCAACAGAACTTACTGTAAAAAGGCCAGTTTCAAAGAGGTTTCCAAGCTTTTATGGACTTGTAACCTGAGGAGTACACACAGGTTTGTGAAGTGTGATGGGGACCATACACACCCACACACACACACACACACACGTGCATGTAACTGACGGAGTCTTAAAAGCTCCCGATAACCTTACTGTAATGTGTGTTTACAGTGACAACTATGGCTGCAAGGCAACACGTCTGGGTTCATATGTATGAAAACCGTCAGAGCCAGAGAGCTGATCTGTAATCAGCCATCCTGGGTCCATATAATTGCATTTATCAGGATCATAAAAGGCATGAGTGGAACCCAGATCAGCACTCTTCTTATGATGCAAGAGAAGGTCACCATCGTTTAACACTGAATACTCTCTGAGTCAACTGATTTGTGGGTGTGTGTGTGTGTGTGAGAGTGGGATTAGTGTTAGTGTCAACGCTGTGACCTGACCCGGTTTGTGCCGGATAAAAAGGATTTTTTGGCGTAGAACAGAAAGGCTGAGAGCCGTTAATACACAGAGCTTAATCAAACCTCATCAGAGATCTCACTCTAGCACAAGCCATGACAATGAAACACACACACACACACACACACACACACGCGCACACGATCAGGAACCACACACCAAACTGCCAATAAACACACTTAGCCTCAGTGCATTACAAATGCAATTTAAAAAAAAACAAAAAAAACAATTCTAAGACAAGGCCAAAGACAACTACACAGCTCGTCTACAACCCATGCAGGCTGCGATCCGCGTTCACGCTTCCATAAAAACCAGGCTTCATCCAGAAATTCCCCACTCTAAAGCAAAGCCCCGTTGTCCCCGGGTGACCCGACCCGGGGCCCGAGTGGATTAGACTAAGTGAACACGAAAACCCGCGTCTCCGATTTCAAACCACCAGCCCAAAGCAAAGCGCTGGCCTAAAATGAAATGAATAAATATATAAATGAAGTGTGGATCCTCACACTTTCATGTTCTGCACGTTTGTTTTTTTTTTTACTGTTGTCTTCCACACACACAGACATGCATATTTAAACATATATACATATTTATATATACAAACGTGTAAATCACTGTCGTTACCTGCGATTGATGAAATAAGGTTATATAGTAAACCAGGGTTGTTTTTTTCCCCCCATCTGCTGCGTGAAGTACGTTAGGGAGACTGTCTCAACGTCCGCGTGTCTTAACGCCAAAAAAAAAAAAAAAACAAAAAAAAACACTTCACAGACACCTGAGAGGCGTTTGTGCGTGTGACAGAAAAGTTGTCCCCCCTGCTCTGTCTGTCCGCACCGCACTCTATGTAACAACATCTGTGTAGAGCTAAATGGGTCAAAATGTAATACCTATTTAAATGCATACACACACGCACGCGCGCATGCACAGTCAGTTTGGTTTGGGATTAAACGACATCTTTTCAAATGTTTTCTGGGCGCATGAAAAGATGGGTTTTTATATGGGTGGTAAAAGCTTAAACTGATAAACTGCTACTTTGAATTCCAAAGATTAGCATGAATGCCACCACATACACACCCCAAAAAAAAAAACACAACCACCCAGACACACAAGCATGCACACACACACACACACACAGGGCTGAGGTGGAGCTTTAGGGATCTGTTTTTAGGCTCTGATGTATAAACAGATGATGCTGAATAATTGATGATGATGCATATTTGACAACTTGGGTAATTTGGAGAGATTAAATGCGAGATGCACACACCCAAACAACCACACACACACACACACACACACACACACAGGGTCTGGAAAGTTTATAGTAGCTTTGCTGGATCTTTTACAGTTGTTTTACAGGAACAAGTCATTTATATGAAGAGTGTAAGTGATGCCAATCTTTTAGCTATGCACCCAAACCAGCACTGAGATGTCACAAACACGCATTTCCAAAACAATCTAGAAAAGTGAGCGTTGGAACTTGCTGTAGAAGATAAAAGGGTGTGATACGCACTGCAGTGGAATGGTGGCATTGCAAATGTCAACACACACACACACACACAAACACACACACACTATCAGGAACAACTTTGCAGAGATACCCTGAACAGAAAACTGTGTATGAAACATGAAGATGATGAGACAGTGGTGGGGACCCATAGAGTCATTCTGCAGCGTTCATGACTACTCTTAACCATTAAAAAAACCCACCTATATTGAGTGTATCCCAAAAGGACAAATAAAGGCAGGGAACCCTTAAAGGCAGTGGTGTATTTACCAGGCACTGTGAGTGTTTAGTGTAAGTCACCCATCCACATTCCTCCCTGTGCAGCCCCTGTGTCTCACGGGGAGGATCCTAACAGCTGTCAGAGCAAGGATTTCACTCGTCCCCTGTGTGTGTCTGCGTGTAAGTGTGTGTGTCTGCGTGTAAGTGTGTGTGTATGTGTGTGTGTGTGTTTGCGCAAGGGTGTGTGTAAGTGTGTGTGTTTGCGCGAGTGTGTGTGTGTGTAAGTGTGCGTGTGTGTAAGTGTGTGTGTGTGTGTGTGTGTAAAAGTGTGTAAGTGTGTGTGTGTGTGTGTGTGTGTGTAAGTGTGTGTGTGTGTTGCTCCTACGCAGAAACCCAGTCGGCCACTTCCTGCATTCTTGAAATTAGAGCCAGAAGAAGCACTAACCCGCCGCGTCACAAGCCCTCCCTCCATTTTGCCTCCAGCGCTAAAAAGCAAAGCGTTTTTCAACCGTAACCACAGAGTCCTGAGAGCCGAGAAGTTTTCTGCCTACAGCGGCCGACGGGCAGCAGCAGGGACCTGGACCAGCGGCCAAAGCCTAGTCTGATAATCACCACCAAAAACCCTCAGCTACAAAGCAGGCATCCTGTACAGAGGACATGGAAATAAGGAAAATCCATCTCTGTTTGCTTTCACATGCAAAACACATACACAGTCACACAGATACACACATATTGCCGCCCCCCCCCTTCTCTCTCTCTCTTTCTCTGTATTACCAAACACACATTGTCAATTTAGTGAGAGCATAGTGATCTTTCACCCCCTTTTTCTCCCCTTTGTCCATGAGCACAGACTGATGGACAAAACCCAGGCAGAAAGACCAGACCTCAGTTAAATACATATTTATAACACCAGAGTGGTGTTTTCAAAAGAGCAATAGAAAAGTAGCAATTTGATATAATAATAATAATAATAATGATGACAATAATAATAATGAAAATAATAATAATAATAGATCCACGTTCCAATGATATATTTTACAAACTTGGAAGAGTTTCCTCAGATGTGTACAAATCAGAGAATGAAAGTCTAGAAGAACTTCTGCTACTGAAAACAGGAGAGGAGAAATGCTGCACCAATGAGGAGGAGACTTTGAGGAAGCGAGAGAGAGAAGGGGGGGGGGGGGGGGGGGGGGGGGGGGGGGGGGGGGGGGGGCAGAGAGACAGTCAGTCCACAGCTTTGTCTGACCATACAAGGCAGGGTTGCAGGATTCTGCAGTATCACCACACTGAGCAGTTTGGTACATGCACTGTACACACACACACACACACACACACACACACACACACACTGCAAGAAAAAAAAAGCGCAAGAAAACAGGGTACAGATCCAGTCTCCTGATGAAAGCAGCCTCACTCTTTCAACAACCCCTCTCTCTTCAGCCAAGATATCTGATCACCCAAAGCCCGTCAGAGTTCCACGTCTCCACTAAGTCATGTTAAGTATTGGGCTGTTGGATCCACATGTAAAGCTTTCAACAGGAGAACCGAGAGCCAGGTTGGCATGGCGACGCTGAAGCAAGGCCGTTGTTTAGGTCTACGTGTGGGGTCTTTGTGAGGCTGGAATCGGAGTAGCTGGCATCAGGTGTCTTGAACGGCGGACTAATTGAACGTTATTGTCCAAGGAATGTTTCTTTGGACAAATGAAATATTGAAACTACGTGTTGAAGACGAAAAAGCACACATCTGGGTTTAAGTGCACATCTGGGTTTCAGCTATTGTTTGGCATCTAGGCACTGCGTTATCTGAGAGAGTTATCTGCAACCCACACAGTGTGTGACCCGCTAATCTCCCTGGCATTCTTCAACATGCTGGACAAGAGACAAGAAACCACACACACACACACACACACACGTGCAAGCATACATACACACCAGTGAAAACAACGCTGCATTCGTTCCAAGAAAACAGAGCGCGCGCGCACACACACACACATACAGAGACACACACACAAACACAGTAAAAACAACACTGCATTCCTCCCAAGGAAAAAGGAATGCTCACACGCATTTTGTAATGACGAAAACTAGCACTATGGGGGACGCTACGACTTTTTTTTCTCTCTTTCCCTCACAGCCATCTCCCTCACTCTCAAACACACACACACACACACACACACGCATCTTTCAGCCCCAACTCTGTGAAGCTGCATGTTACTGCTCACCTGAGGGTGCTGATCTCTTAATGTGCTCTCACAGTCCTCTGTGCAGGTTTACTAACCTGACCTTGACCTACCAACATAAAACCTCCACAATCCGCAAGAGACCTCCCGTTCCTGGAATGCTAAAATCCCAGCGTGGGGAACAATGGAAGGAGCAGTAAGACCTCCCCTTTCTCCTCAGTGTAGCTGCCGGGGGCTTTACAGAGAAACCCGGGTTTCTTTCATCTTTTCTTTTTATCTACAACGCGCATGCTGTTTAAGGACAACTGTTTTATGCCTCGAGTAGCACAGTGAATAAGCATTGGGCAGACACATTTTGCCAAAGCTAATTAGGTGAAGAGGACTCTCTGCTTTGTGCTTTGGTTAGACACCTTGGAACCACAGAGCATGGAAGACACCCCCCCCCCTCCTTTTCGCTGTCTGTTCTTGACTTTCAGTCTATATAGCACTGGATCTACAGATTGACAGTATTTACAAGAAAACGTCGGTTATTGTGCAAACCCTTCATCTCCTCCAGCGGGTGAGGTGAAGTGGTATCACTGAGCTAAATGACCTCCTCCCCTAGAACTGCACGAAGACTCCATTCAGACAACTTAGAGAGAGCCTCAAGACACTCCCCAACGCACTCTGACAGTAACAACAGCACGCCACCCACCCCACTCCCTCCACACATCATGGGCATGCCCCCCCCCCCCAGTCTGCTGAGTCACCAATCTGTATTTCGGGAGTACCACCCTAGCGGGCAGCAGCAGGGCACTGCCCTCAGGGCGTGACGGAGGCGAGGAGCGGGGTGTGGGGGGCTGGGGGGGGGGGGGGGTTGGGGGTGTAGGCTTCTAAAAGGGATAATTTAACTCACACAATAGCCGGCGTTAATCCGGAATGATCTCGACATGTTCCAGTCTGGATGAAACAGAGGAGGGAGCTAAAACCAGACAATGAGATAAGACGTGGTGCACGCCGCGCCTGGTAGGTGACAACTATCAGACAGTCAACCATGTGTGGGGTGACTCCAGCACACAGGGCCGTGTTAAAACATTCACCTCAGATAGCCTGTGGTTATGCATGTTTTAATGAAGACGGGAGGAGACAGGGACCCGGCCGGAAGCCAAGATACTCCCACACACACACGTATGTGAGGAAACCGCGAGAGCATTCTAGAGCAAAACAAATGCAAAGATTTAAGTACAGAACTGATCATGTTTCATGTTCTTTGTCACAACAGGGGGGGAAAGAAAGAGTGTTTTCAGAACATTTGCAATTTGAACGGTCATTACAAGAGGGGAAAAAAAAGGATGAGAAATCATAGAAATCATTAAGAAATCACAAAAACTGTTCAATGAGCAACATACAGTTGAGCATTCTTCCTGATTCCAAAAGAAAAAAAAAAAAAAATGAATACCAAAGGAAAAAAAAAAAGTTAAATCCCAACAATACAAAGTAGAAAAGAGAAGAAAAATTGTCAGTTCGTTAGCATTCGGCATGCGAGTAAACAGGAAGGCCCTGCGGGAGCAGACGGTTCGGCGGGTCCGACGGGATTAGTGTCAGAAAGATCTGCATCCAGGTTTGAACTTGGTGTGAATGGGGCTCAATGGCCCTGCTGGGAAACGGGAAGGGGCGGTATGGGGGGGGGGGGGGGGGGGGCCGTGTGTGGCGGGGCGGGGCTAGCCGGCTGGTAATTTGAAGATTAAACAGAAAGCGGTTCTATTGTCTCGTGCCGTGCCAACAGCGGAGGGCCTGATGAACGCGGGGGCACGTGGCATCTGGTGAGCCGGGCGTGAGGTTGGCAGTGCCAGAAACGCGGAGGCTGGTCATCAGATAGGGGCAGAGAGGGACGAGTCGACATCGGTTAAGTGGTGAAAAACACTCTTCTCTCGTGGCGGGGCGGAAAGATAATACTGGAAACTACAGCATCACGGGTGGATCAATTACCATGTGACAGAAAGGGAGGGGGGGGGGGTGCTAGAGGCAGGGCAGGTGGAGAAGCGATGGCGTGATTCTCTAAACACACACACACACACACACACCACACCCCTTGGCACACTAGGCTCTGGACACACACACAGCAGGACATGGTAATGGATATGTCCATGCCCGAATGGATTAAAACCACAGGAGATAGGAATCATCTTACAGTTCACAAGCAGAGACAACACTCCGCATCTGTCCATTTAAACAGCACTTGCCTTATCTGTGGAGAACTGCCTGTTTTAAGGCCTCTTTTAGACGGACACTTTTCAACCCTGCGAAGAAATCAATCAACAAACCAAACCACAATCAACTGATGAAAGTGGAATTAGGGATTGTTTAATCTGAAAGCAGAATGCCTTTCCGATTTAATTTCCCGGTCCAATCCAATCCTAACCTCGACCCAGTCTAACCAACAATGATACTGACTAGATAATCCTTCTACAAATCAGTTTAAGAGTAAATCACAATGTAGATCAACTCTGAATAAAAAGTACCTTTCAAAGTAGGTTTTTGGGGGTTTTTTGGTCCATACAGCATCTTCCTTACTATGTGCATTTGTGCAATTTGTGCTAAATTCTTGAATTCTCAGTTGAATTCTCAAACTGACTACCTCAGCTGAGTTTGAATGTAAGACACACACACACACAGAGAGAGAGAGAGAGACACCACCCACCGTCTGGGTGGCTTCCCTCCCCAACAAAACACCGTTACGAAACTGAAGGGTCGATGACTCTGCATACACAGCTGACCGGAGCAGAGCCGGGGTCAGAGTTAAACTGCAGCGCAGCAGAGGCGACGGATGCCGCGACCGCTTTAAGGACGGTTCGGCGCGCTAACGCGGCGGCGGGAATGCGATGTTAAGCGTGCGCGTCACGCCCTGTAAAACGCTGCGCGACTGCCTCAGCAGAGCTGGAGTCAACGCACTCAGAGAAGACTAAGGAAAGACATTCATTTACAGGCATCACTGAAAGAGAAAGACAGAGAGAGAGAGAGAAAAAAAAAACCAGTCTAGAGCGTCAAACAGAAAACCACAGTGAGACAAACAAGCATAATTTTCTATCAGAAACCTTCCTAACAAGAAAACCACATTTCTGCTGAAGACGTTAAGTCTGCACATTGCATTGTGGGTAAAGGCTCATGAACGGACGACTGCCATTAAAAACCGAGTGTCACCGGTGGAATCCGCTGTCTGCTGAACGGTGAAAACGAGGACCAGAAAGCCTGGTTGGAACTATAACCAGCTGACCCAACCCTGGAGCGCCCAAGTCCTGCCCCAGGCAGAGAGCAGCACAGAACCCACGCCTTCAGCAGATGCAGGGACTTGACACCCAGAACCGCTCCACAGAGAGCAACTGGAAAATGACAAGTTATTAATCATAGCTACAGCCTCGTCCTATCCAAGAAAAAGGCACGCATGAAAACATCTGGTCGGTTCAGCCCCATGCTGGCACAAAACCACATCTCGAAGTCCAAAATCCACTTGTTTTTTTTTTTTCCCCCAATATCCCTACCCTCCCCCTCCCCCTCCCCCGAGAAACAAGTGTGTGCCTTTCTCAGCTAGTCAGAGCCTTTAGGAAGGCAGTCACATGAAAACAAAAAAAAAAAAAAAATATGGGAGAGGTGACAGTGGTTCCGAAAAGGAAACCGTGGAGGCTCCGCCCACTTTTCACTTTCACGGGCACATTTGAATGAAGCATTTCCTTATGAATTCTTGAAAGGCCTCCTCCTCACTTAACAGAAGAAAACATCATTAACAGTGACTCTAAAAGCAAAGGGTAGTAACTAAATCTCAAACAGTAGCCTAAAAACCCCTAAAAAAAACAATGTGGAGACAACCAAAAGGTCGTAACTGACGCCTAGTGCTAAAATAACCAACAGCTGCTGCAGCGTACACACGCACACACACATGCACACACACACACACACCCTGTGTAGGCTGACCTGAGGTCTGACAGGGCAGACACACTTTACAACAGTCAAGGACACATCAATCATGCCGTTCGCCTAAATGAAGACAAGGAGGTACCACTTTGGGCAGGTTGTTAGAGTATTTTAATCTACAGTCAGGCAAGCCAATGTTAGCTGAACGGTTAGTTAGTTCTATGTTAGTCCAGTAACCAAATTAACTAAATTTTGGGCGAGTGGGCCACATTAGACGGCTACATCTGCAAAGTAAGAGTTAAGTCACATCTTTGCATGTGGAACGTAACTGTTGACAATCTACGATAAGACAAGCTGTTTCTTTTTTAATTGTGCTGTGTCCATCTCCCTGTTTAAACCATCCATGTTCGATGGAAACACATAAAGAAGACAGCGGTCTATGACGGCCAGAGTAGCTTAGCCATCATTTCTGACATGTGTGAGACTGCGCCTCAAATGGGACCCTTTTGAGGTGTGGTCCCTCACCCGCCCACCTCGAGCTGGCGGCCTCCAAAAATCTCCCCTAATTTGTCTTGTGAGTCACTCATCAGGGAACTGTAAATTAGATAAACTGTCATCAGCTGTTTTAACCTCTTTTCACAAAGGTGACAAGATAATTAACCACACACACGTTTCCTCTAGTATCAACATTTGATATAAATAGATCTGCAGCTTTACCGTCCAGAATGTTTTGGCATGTATTCAACATATATAACTAACACGCCTTTCCTCCAAAAGTCTCTCTCCCTTGCGTTCAATCTGAGGAGGAAACGTACTGTTCCCCCCAAAATATTACATAATCTGCTGCCGAGGAGTAAAGCCGCTCTAGACAGAGCTGAAGATCCGGCATTCTTGGAGACAAAGCAGTTGGGACGTCACGAAAATGAACTAATTGCGTCTCTGTAGGATTCTTCAAAATACCGGTGCAAAATAAATAACACGAGCCAAAGAGGTGGTGTTGTTTTTTTTGTATCTACACTTCGTGGCAGTGAAAGCAAAAGAAAACAAACCTGTGTATGTGAAACGTGTTTAAAATGATACTCCTCAACACGTACACTTCCTGCTAGGCTGAAGTTCTGTTTCCCTTTGGTCGTACCAAAGCCAAGCCCGGTTACAGAACTCCAAGACAAAAGATTAAAGGATATTATACGGTATTGATTTCCTGTACGTGATAGCAGGCGTATCTGGTAAACGAGAAGGAACAACAGGCCTCTAGTAGGCTAGGAGGTGATTTATTCAAACCTCGGTCGTGTTCTTATACAAAGAGAGGGACATCGATTCTACTTAAGTACTGTGAATTATCGACCAGTGCGCATCTGTTTGAAAAATAAAAGATATTATTATTTTCACAGTCATTCTTGACAACACGTTGAATTAAAATATCAGCTGGGATACTGATCACTTTAGTGCCAGTGATAAAGAAGTAATTCATTATTTTGTGAAGAAACATCCACTGGGAGAAGTATACGGCGATAAAAATACAACGGAAAAAAGACTGCTGTCCTCTGCATGAGTCTGGGGGAGCAGCTCAAAGGAAGCATTTCGATGGTATTAAACACTGCCCTGAATCACCATGGTCTTGCGACCCAATTAAACCCGAAACGGAGATATTGGACAACGTTTTCCAGACGGCCTTTGTGGTCCTCTTTCCTAAAACAACGGTAGCCAAATAAGAGTGGGATATTAGGCTACTATCGGGATGGAGTTTAACAGATCTCTAATAAAATGCTTTACCTTCTCTTAATGACAAGGAAATCCCACAATCGGAATTCTGACATGGGCAAAGAGTGAAAGGCAAACGTTGCCTTGCTCGATCGAGCGTGCAGCCAAATAGCTTTGCTAAGACGTCGAGTCGGACTAACCCTCTCCAGTCGTCTCTTCTCGGGGAGAAAACGGAATCAACAGTAACAATAAGTCGGCTACATTTCAGCCACATTAATTCTAATCCGTTAAAGGCTGCTAAAACTGAGGACTATGAAAAAGGCGTCGTAACCGTGACCATTGCGGGGCAGGAGCCTGTGCAGAAGCACAACGCATGCTGCATCTAGAACGACCATTACTAACCCGACAAAGACATATATGCTCATTAAAACAATCCTAATATCATATGCAGAGTAAGAGACGACATATATATATTCAACAATATCAATAGCAATTCCTCACCGTCGAAATGATGTGCACCGCTGCGCCTTCTGACTTTTTCCTCCGTCTTGGACTTTAGTTGACGCCGCCAAGACACACAGTTGAACTGATGAATTCAGCTATGTGAGAGAATCGCGTGGGTTTAGTACAACTCTACGCCCCTCCAGGCCCCTCAGGCTGTAATTCAGTAGCTATTGGAAAACCCCCAAACCGCGAAATTTCTGAAAATGTCTTTCAAACACCCCTGCACGACTCCGGACAGGTTCTGAAATCAGGCGACGGGAACAGTTTCCCCCGGGGTTGCAATATTAATTCTCAGGGAGTTACCAAAAGCGCACCGACGGGGGGACAGGGACAAAACGACGGGATTAACCAAAATGTATCATGCCTTCAGTTTTCGACCAATGAGACCACGCACCGAGATTTACTTAAAAAACGAGTGATGTCATTTTATAAACTACCGCCTACCCCGCCCTGTTTTCCTCTTGTGCCCCACCCACCTCCCTCAATTGTCGGCGTCCCTAAACTCAATCGACTGACTAATGTTTAAAACATCGACCGGGCTAATGTTTAAAGGAGAACACTTAAGGCGATGTCAGACCGCTCGCGAGAAGCGATTTCAATGCAATGAGTAAACAAAACGCGTTGATTTAGTCATTAAGTCTGAATAAACATGTTGTTCTCAGGAAGCAAAACCAGTTCGGCTAAGGAAAAAGAAATTACAAGAAAAGTTTACAATAAAAAAAAAAGGGAAGGGAGGGGGGGCGAGTGGATTAAACGTACCTAAACAAACAATTTCATTCATAAGCGTCTGATAGACGGATGAACGGGGCTACAGTTTGTATCCACACTGCTGATAATGGAAGTGTGATTTCTTTGTGCCTCTGTCAAAAGCAGCTGCCTGTGCCCCTAAAGAAGGGTAAGAACTGGGAGGGGGGCGAGGGGGGGCACAATCCGACAACGGCGTATTTGTTAAAAATTAGTTAGGATGGAAAGGAGAGAGAGAGAGAGAGAGAGAGAGAGAGAGAGAGACTGAAAATAAGATTTCAGGACAAGAAAAGATACAAAAAAGGAACAAATAAACAGCAGACAGAGTCATCCGGTTTGTCCGAGGAGAAAAGAGCATTATACTGACGTGTGTGTGTGTGTGTGTTTGCACTTTACAATAGGCTGTGTAGTAGATGAGTCACGCTCCGGGTCTGTCTGTCCTGTCTGAGGTTCTGAGAACTCTTAACAGTAGCAGGAGACGCCATGTGTTTGTAATCTCTCGCGTCTTTGTGCATTTTGCAGTGAACAGATAGCCATGGCATATACCATGCACACCCAGAAACTCTCAGATAGATGACGATAATGCGCCCCCCCCCCCCCCCCAACAAACAATGTTTATCTTTATCATTACAACAAGAGGAACCCAATTATGCTTAAAAGCCTATGGTATCTGTGATGGATGTATTAAACCACAGATAGAAAAAAATACCATTTTGCCAAGTCATTGGCCTGGTACTTAATCCATTTTGCATTGAGCGATTAAGGAGGGCTGCACTGTATCCCAAACATGCCTTCCTGCACTCAGCATCTGAAAACTGCCTTGCAGTAATAGTAATGGTGTCTAAAATGTTTTTATTTTTCCTCTTTCCAAAGGTCAACCAAAACAGTAAACAGTAAAGAGGGAAACTGACAGAATGCCAACAGACAAGTAATCTACATCAAGAAACTGGCTTTTATCAGCCAAATGTGACCAGTTCAGACAAAGCAGTTAACTTAGTGACTTCCAAATGACATATGGAAGTCATTTTGTGCAAAACTGTAAAGAGTAAAACACTGCCTCACACATTTTTTTTCAGAGCACAAATGCACCATACGCTATCTCAGATACGTGTGTGTGTGTGTGTGCAGTGTGATGAGTATGCCTTGGCCTCATCCATAATGACTTCATGAGGTCATCCTGACTAATATGGCAGCCGGTCATTTCCTGTCTGCTCCCTCTGTCGTCTTGAATAGGAGGGTGTGGTCCGGCATGGAGGTATTCTATCCAAACCGAAGGTCATTCATTTGGCATGGCTGCAGTGTATTCACCTGTTGGTGAAGGCGGAGGGGTTCTTTTCTCTGTTTTCTCGAAAGATCCTGTCTAAATAGCACACATGACTGCCTACAAACACACACACAGCTTGACTGGCAGGTGCATAAACTGCCTAATGAAGATGCACACACACACACACACACACAGCTTGACTAGCAGGTGCGTAGATTGCCTACTGAAGATGCACACACACACACACACACACACAGAAAAGTGAATGTCCAACCACAGGCATCAGTATAAGGAGAGAATGTACTCATTACGGCAGTAGTTTTACGCCAAGCAAACACACAGCTGAAACACATCTGCATCTGTTTTTTCCTCACAGTTGGAGCTCAGCTCAACTATTTTATTCTTTATAAATATGGAGGGCTTACATTTGTAATCAGAGAAAGCCATTCATTTCTGACTCACGAGTCAGTTGTCGAACCTTTGCATCCATAAAACAGTATATCGGTGCACAATTACAACAAGGATCTGTCTACTTATACTGCCACCTGCTGGTGCTAATGTGTTATTGCAGCCTGATACATTTCCTTCAAATTTGCTTTGGTCTGATGCCCAACTGAGAATTTCTCCATTTAAACCGGGCTAAATGAAGACACTTTCAAAACGCTCTCTTGTAAGCATAATTTGGGAAAAAAATCATTCAAATTCAGTTTCGGTCACACGTACATGTATAAATGAAAACGCGTGAGCCGCAAAATCAAATTTAGTGTCCAGAAGCACAAAACAGAGACACGGTGTTGGAAAAAGTAAGATTTATTTCCTTTCTCTACACAGCTCATCACGTCAGGTGGTAATGTGTCATCTGGATAAACGGCCACGTGACGCACATCAGTGACATCTGAATTGACCGATGTGCTGTGCAGCATCTCTGGGTGTTTTAATTCAAGGCTTGTTCAAATGATTTGACCCAAAAGAGCGTCTTCAAGGACAGGAGATTGGACACGTGACTCAGCAAGTCATATGTCTAATACAAGCTATTAATATAATTAAAAACAGGAATAAGGTAAACCCACTCTGACAGAACCAGAAACATGGCTGGTTCTGAGTCTAACAACAATTTTAGACCAAATTTGCACGTGTTGCAAACAGTTGGGCACACTTTACTGACACATTTCAGTCACCTGTCCAATTACCTGTTATTTCACCTTCGGAGGGTCAACACATTTTGAACAAGACCAAGCGTGCTCAGTTCATTCATATCAAAAGTTGAAAACTGAGGTACACATAGAAAAGCCTAGAATCTTCATATTACACGTGTGGTCATATGAAACAGACACAAACAGTGCACACACATACAGAGAGGTCTGTATGACTCCTCGTTCACATACAGTTCACACAAGACAACCCATAATAAAACTACACCACCGTAGTTCACGACGACAAACAGGTCCTCTGCGTGTACAAACATACGGAGCGAAACCAGCGGAAACCAGTACGACAATGAATAAAACACCACAGAAGAGGAGCAGCCTCAGGTCTGTGTCGTATACATATACAAAAAAAAAATACTTCAGTTGTCGTTAAAGAGGAATGGAGACAACACAGAGCCAGTAAACACATTTTACCATCCTGAGAATACTATTTAAAATACTTGTCCCCTTGCAGGCTTGATCCAACAGAATGTACCGAGCGTGAGCCAGAATGCGTACCGGGCATTTATACTGGAGCGTAATATGACATCTTGGACACTGGTGTGAGCGTGATATGAAGGTTACACAGTCCTCAGCGGTGCATTGGATGCTGCGACTAGAAACAGACTAGGACACATACAATCTCTATGTGAAGAAAATGTCTATTATTCAGTGAAAAAAAATGTCAAATGAAAGACTCTTTCTGTTTGTGCGTGGTCAATTTTGAAAAAGAAAAAAAAAAACAAAAGAAAAAAAAAAAAAAAACGATACAAACAAATAACAACAACGAAAATTTAAATACAGACATCATTACTTTAAAAATGTTTGTAATATATAATCATGAATTTGGAATTTGATTACCAAACCCTGACATCATTATTGACAAGAAAACAACAACAACAACAACAACAACAACAATAAAAAACCATTGTGCGGTGTTCTAGTTGAACGTAGTTTAAAACGACTGATCCCATATACTCATTTCACTGAGCGAGGTCAACTCTACGTATTTGTAAAGGCAATTAGGGTCTTTGCTTTCCAGCTTGGTCAGGCGTATTCCATTCTCTTCACGGAACGAGGAGTTGAAGAGAGAACGCGGGAGAGAAAAAAAATCCGAATCGCATATGGACTTAAACGATGGGGTTTGTATGCTAAGTGCAGCTCTGGTCGTTTTGCTGCGTGATATATAGGTCACGCATACTTAATGAGCTCTATTGTTCCAGTGCGTCTCCGTAGAAACGGTAAATTGTACCCTGATCGGTTTGTTTTGAAGCAGTGTCTTTTGCCAGGCATAACTACTACGGACGACATTAAAATATGTTTTGACAAGCATGATTTTTTTTTTTTAAATGATCCATAAAAATTCTGAAACAGCCACAATTCAAACGGCCTCTGATCAAGCTAATCGTTCGTGCATTTTACGCATGAATTTAGAACGCTGCACATCAGTCAGTCGTATGACACGCGCTCTATACCGTTGAAGGTTATACAACGTCGAGTCTGATTGGTCGAGACAGCACCAAGACTTTTCAATGTTTTACTGAGACACTGGGCTTGACTGAAGCTCTGGCTTTCATCTGTGTGGCGCTAACTGAGGACTACTATGGTGGAAAGCAGGCCAGACAAAAGGGCTGGTCTACACTTGTGTCATCTCTGTTCAAGTGCAGTCATGGTGGAGCCAGTTTGAAACGTTCAATTTTTTTTGGCAGTAAAGAACATTTCCAATTCTTCTGGACATTTACTGAGCCTTCAAACTAGGACGACCCCCCCCCCCCAATAATATTATGAAACAAACATTCTGTTACATTCTTTTGACAATCAAGTGCTAAAACGGAGGAATAGAACATATCTATTCAACATGTACTCATCCATGTTCCAATCACACTTTATATTTCACAGCCTGCATTGATAGCACTGTTCTGGAAAATTCTAGAGGGGGGGGGGGGGGTTGACGCTGCATGTCAGTGACACACGCAGTTCAAGAAGATGACCGGACACAAAGACTTTGATCACGTTTCTTTCGTGATGGTCCTCTCCCCCTCCAGAACTCCCTCCTTTTCCATCGCTCCTTTGTTCTCCCATTCCTTATATTTTCCAGCGACAGAGCCGTTCATAAACCTCGTCTGGCCGTTAATCAAGTTTCAGGTCCCAGAAAGGATGAGGTAAAATAAATATAAACGTCAAAAAAAACAAAAAACAAAACAACAACACAAGAGTAAGGCCCCTTAGTTTTCCTCCTAAAGGACTCAAAAGGAACTTGCAACTTGCAGTCTGGGTCATACTGGTCCCGTTTTGCCTGTTCACTGTCGTTGAGCCCACATCCTGAGTGTCAAGAGGGCGAGCAGAGGCAGTAGAGTTTACCAGTGTTGGACACTGCCCCCTGTAGGCCAGTAAGAGTATTCATGCCGTGCACTCCCACAGTGTGGCCAGCAGAGGGCACTTGTCTACAGTGCCTCATCAGTTCACCAACAGGACGTCCTCGTACGTGGTGGTTCTAAAAAGCAGAGCAGATACAGCCACAGATCATAAAGTGCCTCAAACTAGTCTGGATGACACAGCAAAAATAAGGCAAAAAAAGCAAAGCGAAAAAGATTCCAGTTCATACTAACAGCCGACTATCAATGAATCATCAAAACTGCTAGAGGATTCTGGGCAGTCCCTGAGGGACAGAAATAGGTCATTTGTACAAACGGACGTTAAATTCTGAGCGAGCCGACTAAGCGAGGGAATATTTAGCGGCGGTTTCCATGGTGACAGACCTGTCGCAGCAGCAGAAGAAGGAACAACAAGGGGAAGTCTCCAGTCCGCGGAACTTTCCGGAGCTTGGCGTGTCAGTGCACTCTGCTATAAAGGCATGCAGGTCTGTGATGTGGATAGGTTCCTGGGTTTGATGCTGTGGGCAGATCACAGATCATAACATCAGAAGAGAAACAGACAGAGAAAAAGCCAGATAAGAAATACAAGTTCCTCACAAGGATTTCATACAGTGAAATGACTGATACGTCT
>NC_044501.1:7822663-7840163 GCF_902362185.1 Chanos chanos | reverse complement strand
GTGACTCAGTCTCCTGAGAACCAGTTCTCTGTGCATTTACATCTACATTTATTCACTCAGCACATGCTTTCTATCAAAGGGCGACTTCCAAGACGGGCAGGATACAGACCGAGCGTGGAGCCGTTAAGGAACGGTCGGTGACAAAAGTCCTACAGCTAAGTTCAGTTTAAGACCAGATATATGAAATATATGAAAGTTGACAGAAAATAAGAGAGTGGATTGCAAGTGGGACAAAAAGCCCACATCACGTAAACTCCATCTGACTGCGTCAAGTCCACCTGTCAACAAAATAAGTTCTAGGTAGTACCAGTGATAGAGGGAGGGAAATCTAAACCATAAAAGTTTTGCATAAGACACTGGAACGGCTCTAAAGACAATGCACTGAAGTCTGAAACCTAAGCCTCCTATACCAGAGTCTCCCGACCCTGCACCTGGACACCCCCATTACTGCACATGGTACATCCCAAAACAAGATCCTCCCCATCCTGCACCTGGACACCCCCATTACTGCACATGGTACATCCCTGAACAAGAGGCTCCCCATCTTACACCTGGACACGCCCATTACTGCATGTGGTACATTCCTAAATAAGAGCCTCCCCATCCTACACCTGGACACCCCTATTACTGTGCATGGTACATCCCTGAACAAGAAGCTCCCCATCCTGCACCTGAACACCCCTCTTTTCTGCGCGTGGTACATCCCTTCCTGCTCTGACTCCACAGATTCAACTCATCAGTTCATTCCGGGGCCTTTGTCAGCTGTGACAGGAGTGTTGCAACAGGGAGAGACATAAAGCGTGCAGAGCAGTGAGTCCTGTCCTAAAACAAAACTCTGTCTGAAACCCTGATACTCGCAGCATCTAGGGACTTTCTCCTTTAAACCCTTGGAGACAAGTTTAGTTTCACATCAGCCGCCCTGGGAGGCACCTGCTTGTTATGACTTTCACTCTTACGACATCGAACCATCATAAGAATTAACACAAGCCTAGAACGGCTGGCTCGATCCGACTTTCCAATTTAAGACGATTTTCAAAATTCCAAATGTCAAATGTAGTTAAACTGATTGTTTTGGACCTTGTGGACTGAGCCAATTTTCACTGCATATATACTTTTAAACTCTACCCACATTGCCATTAACACCACATATCTAGACATATCCAGCCTATACAGTCAATCAACACATGCTGTCATATTATCAGTGGTAAGGTAAAGGGAAATGGCCTAGTTTCCAAAGGGTTGTGGGTTTGAGCCCCAAGCATGAGGCTCCTTTGAACAAGAAGTCTGCGAGTCAAGAATTTAACCCCAGAATTCCTCAAGAGTCATGTGACCTCTGACACAGACAAGCTGTCAATCACTCGGGTTAACAAGCGTCAAGCAAGCGAGGAGACGTGAGGCTGAGAGAGAGAGAGAGAGAGAGAGAGGGAGAAAAAAAAAAAAAAAAAACGAATACGGGCATTGACCGCGGTAACCACGGTCACCGTGAGGGCTGACCTTGGTCTCTATGCCGATTTTGATGATGCTGCCGATGATGGTGAGGACGTCGCTGATGATGAGCAGGATGTACCAGCCGTTAATGAACTCCATCCTGTCCCCCCAACACACTCTCTGCCCCAGACTCCTCTGAAAGTACTCCACAAACTCCTGACAGAGAGAGGGAGGGGGGAGGAAGTAGGCAGAGTGAAAGAGGAAAAGAAAGACCAGTCACCCCAAGCACTGGCACAATTTTTGGAAATGCCGTAATCATGCATGTTGCGTGTTATTAAGTAAGTTCATCCATAAGTAACTAAGTAAATTGGTCCAAATCAATGAAACGCTAGCTGGGACAGAAGAGAACTTTGCGAATTTCTAAAGACGCTTGTAAAAACTTGACACGGGGGTTTGGGAGGGTGGGGGTGGGGGACAAAAGTGAAAACTGAAGCAGAGCAGAGAGGGGAAGTGAGGAGGTTTGTTTTGAGACGTCTGCAGACTTACGCTTTGCAGAATGATTCCTCTGACGATGGAGCGCATGCAGAGCACCAGCGAGAGAAAACACAGGGCGGCGACAGCCACGTCAAACGCAACACGCGTGTAACTCTGGCCTGCAAACGAGAGGGGGGGGGGGGGGGGGGGGCAGGGGGGGAACAGGAGGGCAGGGTCACAGAAAGAGAGAGAGAGAGAAAGAGAGAATATGAAGGTGAAGAAAGATGGCAGTGACAGAAGTAATGAAAACAGGGAGGGAGGGAGGGAAGGAGAGAGGGAGGTGGAGAGGGGGAATAAAGGAATCATGAGAAAGTCACATGAGGAATTGAGGAGTGACAGAAAGACGGAAAGAATCATGTGATTAGATGAGACATGAACGGACCAAATAAAGCCTCTAATTCACATTTCCCCGCCATCTACCCTCAACAGCTCTTTATTCATCTTTTTCCAAGCACGCACAGTCCACGGAGGAGTTTTTAAATTTTGCAATATGTGTTTTTTTTTTCCCTCAGAGCTGTCGGGGCGCGGTCTCACCGCGTCCGTAGACATCTTACCGCGTCCGTAGACATCTTACCGCGTCCGTAGACATCTTACCGTGTCCGTAGACGTTGGGGTCTTTGCATTCCTTTATAACGGCTTGGTTCTCCAGGGTGACCTTCACTTTACCGCTGTGAGCCTTGTTATCCAGGACGATCTGTGACAGACACCACGGCACACAAGACACAGGCCAAAGGTCATTTCAGTCCGCCCCCGCAACTCAGACAACTGATGCTCTCAATCATAGGGCCGTGTTAAAGGGCCTGTTTCGTTCACGTGCGCAAATTAACATTGGAATACGAAGAATAAAACGAATGGCAACCTCCTTATCTGTACAGAACAGAACACCACGTCAATTATTTAAAAAAGTATATATTTATAACTTAAGAGTTCAGTTTAGAACATTCACCCTTAATGGAACTGATACCATCCGCGCGACACACGTGACACACGGTTTTAACAGGTGTCTCGTGTGGAGCGAACCATTCTGAGAAGAAGGGGGGGGGGGGGGGGGGGGACTCACTGTTATGACGAAGGTATAACAGTCGGGAATCTCATTGTTTATGATGGTCTGTAGGTTTATGGCCTTCAGCTGGAACTGTATGGTCACATTAATGAGCCTGGGGACAGAGGGATGAAATTCAAAGGGAAAACAGGGAGAGAAAGAAAAAGAGGAGAAGAGAGGAAGAGAGAAACGGGGGGGGGGGGGCGTAAGAGGGAAAAAAAGTGTTTACTTTGGTATCAATTAAGAAAATCCTAATAATAGAAGGCAAATTATATGTGTTTACTTTGTAATTTCATAACATTTCATTGCAATAACCGCGGTCTAATTGTATTGTTATTTACTTACCCTTATCTTTCTACGAAATGACAAAATAATTTCTTGGGAGATCTTTATTTTTTTTTTTTTTGAATTTTAATTTGAATTAAACCTACTTGTGAAATTTGAGGGTGAAATTCCTGTAATCACTGCCTAAGGGACCAAGTGGTTTCGTCAAAGGGTTTACCCCTACACAGTCTACAGAGAGAGAGAGAGAGAGATGGAGAGAGAGAGAGTTAGAGAGAGTTTTGTTTATGTTTGCATAGAGGGCACCTCAGAAAGTCCCTCAGTTTGTCAGTTACAAATGCGAGCTGGTAAAAATAACATATGAAGATTGTTCGCTTTTTTTACTGTGTCGACACAAAAAAAACCCCGACATGATCATGACACGCTCTGAGGATCCTCCACCTGTCTCATAAAGCAATGTACAGGATTCACACGAACCCAAACAAACAAACAAACAAACAAACAAATGAGAAAAAACACTACAGAGAGAAAAACAGGAATTGACAAAACAGAAGAGTCAAGGGGGAACAAGCCACGAGGAACAGACAGCAGGTGAGTATATAAAGAAACAAAGGGAACAACAGAGAGAGAGAGACAGAGAGAGAGAGACAGAGAGAGAGACAGAGAGAGAGAGAGAGAGAGAGAGAGAGAGAAAAAAAAGAGAGAGAAACAGCACTGAGAAAGACCTGTGATGACTTTGGGGTCGATGTCGAAGGTGTCGTTGGTCGGGTCGATGTGACCTTTCTTATAGTACTGCTGGCACAGGGACAGGGCGCTGCCGTTGACCCCCACGCCGAAAACGTATGCATAGCGCCCCACTGTGGTCTCAGGCAACTTCAGGTACTGCAGGACACAGGAGGACGGATGAAAGAGATCAGGGACAGGGCAAATGAAAGGCGCGAGAAGGAGACAGGAGATGGAGAGAAGAGGAAAAAAAAAAAAGATAATTAATATGTGTGTAAGTTCACACAGGGGGGAAAAAAACAGGGATGATGAGGATGATGATGATAATGATGATGATATAGCTGAAAGTGGGACAACTTTTGTCATTCGGATTTATAAGTCGATCACATTTTTTTTATGGCGCGTTTAACTAGCCTCTCCTTTCGGTTACGGACATGGTGATAAAAAAGAAACACGGGTCACGCCAAAGCAAAAAAGCAAATGCCTCCATTAATCATTAAATCACCCTACAAGCAAAACAACAGATGGTCACACTAAAGTTTTTTTTTTTTGTTTTGTTTTCCCCCTGATGTGCACACACTCCTAAAGAGTTTCCAGTTAAATGAAGTCAGCAAGTAACCATGGTTACATCACAGGAACACATGACACAAGAGGGTATATGTGACATTACGGTGACCTTTTGACCTCTGGCAAAATCAAAGGCACCGCTGGGCATGTACTTTACATGTGGCAAGAATACGGCACAGGGCGAAAAAAAAAAATAGGCATGTTCTTTTATTAGGCAAAGGATGTGGGCTTATGGGCTTAAAGTTCAAATCATATAAAAAAACAAAAAAACCAAAACAATTTCTGCTGTGTAATGAAACATCGCTGTAAAGACAGGGCAAGGAAGAAATCGCATCTCTGGGACTTTCACAGCTTTCCTGCCATAAATCGCTTCCACGGAGATTTTTTCACGCAAGGTAAACGGTTACGGTCGGGAAGATTACACGACCGCATGACTACCGTTGAAAAATCATGCGACCTCCGTATTGTATCACATTGGGCACTGCCCTCACTTTTGACCTGGGCGCATTTCACGCGTACACAGCACGGGTCTGTCATACGTTTAAACGTTAATATGTCAGCATAGGGATTTTTTTTGGGACGGTATAAACCTTTCGGCAGATCACGGGTGTGTACGCGGGCGTTGAGGAGGGACGTTTTACCTGGTCTACGGCGTAAAAGATCTGATCGTAAACGTCGTTCTGCGTGTACACGGCCAGCGTTTCGCCGCCGTCGTTGTAGTCTTTGAGGAAGAGGTGTTTGAACGACATGGTGTTCTCCTCTTTAAATGTCACCACCACCTGATTACTCAGGCCAAACAGAACCAGCTGTGTGTGTGAGACGAGAGAGAGAGAGACAGGGAATTAGTGAGAGAGACAGAGAGAGAGAGAGAGACAGAGAGACAGGGAATTAGTGAGAGAGACAGAGAGAGAGAGGGAGAGAGAGAGAGAGAGGGAGAGAGGGAGAGAGAGAGAGAAAGAGAGAGAGAGAAAGAGAGATAGAGAGAATTAGAGAGAGAGAGAGACAGAAGGTCAGAATATTAGAGAAAGAGAGAGAGAGAGAGAGAGAGAGAGAGAGAGAGGGGGAATGTTTTTTTTCCCATGTCAGACAGCAACACAATATCAATACAGTTCTGAAACCTACCATTAACAATTTAATGTACTGTAACATGCGCACCGTGTGCGTGTGCGTGTGCATGTGTGTGTGTGTGTGTGTGTGTGTGTGTGTGTGTGTGTGTGTGTGTGTGTGTGCGTATGCGCTGATATTTACAGTGTATGTATGGACACAACTGAAAACCACTCTGACACTAAAAAGCTTTGTTCATTCTGAAGGATAAATAATGTTACGGACTATGTACTTAGACCAGTATCTCTGACTCTGGAATCAAAAGCTTAGAGCTCCGTGAAATAAACTCTGGCAAAAATATTAGGCCTCTCTCTCTCTCTCTCTCCCCTAACTGAAGGTAAAAGTGAGTGGTGACAGTAATTGCTACCTGCACGGTGACTATGACAATCTTGAGGACCTGAAGGAACAGTTTGTATGGTTTTCTGCCTTTGGCGTGAAACTTATCGCATGGGCTCATGAAGAAATATTTCAGCTTCCTGCGCAACTCTTCCTCTTCCTGCTCCATGCCCAACAAGCCGTCCGTTGCCGTGGACAACTGGGGGTCGCTGTGGTCATCGACATCGTCACGGGAACCGTAGCTTGTCACAGGAGAATATAGATGATCCTTTTCTAAAGGGGAGGGAGGAGGGAGAGAGTGAGAGAGAGAGAGAGAGAGAGAGTGAGAGAGAGGGAGAGAGAGAGAGAGAGAGAGAGAGAGAGAGAGAGAGAGAGAGAGAGAGAGAGGGAAAGAGAGTGAGTGATGGCAAAGACTCAGGAAGTGCATGTTAGTAAGTGAAGGTTGAAAAAGAGGACACACTAATCAAACAACGAAAATGAGATGAATGCTTCAGGGACGAAAAACAAAGTGAAATTCAATCCTCTTCGGCATATCCCAGCATGCATCTGTGCACATCTTACTCAGCCTGCGTCTGAGCACCGTCTTCCTAAGACGTCAAGTTTCAAATACTGACACCTGACGAGGAACTGATCTCTCTCTCTCACACACACACACACACACACACACACACACCCCTGACACGCATCGTTTCAGGTCCAGAGGCCTGCGATGACAGCCTCTGCGGACACGGAGCGTCCACATACTTGCCGCGCCTCGTTACGTGACGGCTCAGATTCCAGGCGAACTAGACAGAGCGTTAATTAAAAGACAAACGGGCAGACGTGAGAAAACGGGGGAACTCTGAGTGTCACGCTCTCACGTCTAACGTCTGAGGAGCTTTGACTGGGGCCCCGAGGGGGAAGGTACGCGGCTTTAACACTCATAAAGATGCTCTTCGCACTTGCAATTCCTCAAAAAAAAAAAAAAAAAAAAAAAGAGAGAAGAAAAAAGAAAAGAAAAAAGACATAAAAGAAAGCCTAAAAAAAAAAAAACAGCTGACACAGACAGAATCGACATTGATGGGAGAAAGCCTTGGTCAGCACGCGGCTGGAATTCAAGAAGCCAAGACTCTACGGACAACAATCTGTGTTCTTTTAAAAACACTCCTTTCACATTTTGCAAATGCTTGCCCTCGTACTGAAATTTTCACAAAACGGGACGACAAAACAACGATTGAAACGAACAGACGAATTTTTCTGTCCCAAGTTCAGCTCATTATTAAATAAAGAACTTTACTCCTCAGTAGTGTGGCTCAGCTGAAGAGAGGCTTTCCATCCAGAGCCGACAAATGATTGATTAATCTATAAAACAACAACAATACCCAACCCGACGCAAGTTCCTCTCCCTCTATCAGTCTGGTACAAGCGACAGACCAGTAAATGTACCGACGGCGGTAAAAATATAACGCAACTCTTCTCAGAGATGAGCGGACGTGCACGGTGCTCTAAAGCTGAGCCCAGTGGAAAATTAAAAAACCGACAGAACCCAAATGGAAAACGTTACTGTTACGTCCAGCCCTGATCTGAAAACCCCTAAGCTCCAGCCGGGGCGAAAACGCAGCAGGAATCCCCGAATGCGGAGTAAACTGCGCTTTCAAACGGCGATAAATCTGTAAGCGCCAAGGTGAACCCGCAGGATCTTTACATATCGAGGAACTGCGTTTGACACGGCTCATTAACGGCAAAATAAATCACTGAGACACTGAGACGCAGGCTGACGAAAAGTGAAGGCGCTCTAGTGATACAGGAGAAATGGAAGAGTAAAGAACATTTATTAAAAAAAAATGAAGTTAAAAAGAAAAAAAAAAAGTGAACTGAGCCAGCGGAACAAACGAGACTGAAGTCCACTGTCTGACTGAAAGGTGTGGAGGACAATAACATTATTGTGCAAAATTTTTATTGACTGAAACTGTTCCACAAGGATGATGGCTTAGGTTTGGGGGAGGGGGGGGGGGCTTTTACTTTCTGCGCTGTTGGTTAGCAACTGCTACTTCTGAACTCACTGCTGTCTGAAAAGAACATGTGAGCTCTGAAATCATTTGGTTTCACTCCAAGTAGCACCGGTTTTGTTTGTTTGTTATTTTTGTTTGTTTGTATATTTTTTTATATATATATATATATATACACACACACACACACACATATATATATATATTTTTTTTTTAATCAGAATATAGGCAATTCAGAAAATTAGATTTTTATAATCCATTTTTTCACCTTTGGTTAAGACGCACGGCTGGTAGCTGTCAGAGTGTCGGTCCAAGACCTCAACATCTAATTTGTCTGAATTAAGGGATTTTACACCTCCAAAGTGCTTTTCATTGTCACTTATTAGACTTTAATTTTTACAAAAGGGAGAAAAATCCCCTTTCTGATTAGAAACAAACCTCAGAGCTAGAATTACATCTTAAGACATAACACAGAAATTCTGTTCTCACTGAGCTGATTCTCCTAAAAAAAAAAAACAACAACAACAACAAAAACCATACAAACCACAACAAAAACAACACAGATAACAACAAAGTAAGTTGTGGCTTCCAACATCACTGCCTGAGCAGTCCTTCACATTGACCCTCAGCAACGCTCTCACTTATCAGCATATGTCAGAGACAGAGAGACAGGCAAGCAGAGAACATTCTAGAAGAACCAAATAGGAGACTGACAAGGCTGGTGTTTCAGTGTACAGAAAAAAAACATGTCAATTCCAATCACTATTTTAATCAGATACATAACAAACTCACTTTGCTTTCTCTCTCTCTCTCTTTCCCTCTCATCTAAACACAGTCATAAACAAATGGAATCTCGCCTCAAAACATGTCGTGTCGACGGGACAGAATCTTCTCTGTAAAAACAGACAGATCCCTGATGACTGTTTGTCAAAGCGATGTCAATCTTAAAAACAACTACCGAAAAAAAAAAAAGCACCCAAGGACAGAAGCGCATTTGGATTTTTTTTTTCTAGTCGCCATCTATGACTCGCAGCGATAGAATCAATCAAGCAGGAATAAGCGTGCAGAAAAATCTGACTCGTCCAGCTCTTCGGGTAAAGACCTTCGCGGCGCGGGACCCGCGGTGTATACCTCTTCCACAGCCCTGGGCTGTCTGCGGGAATCAGAAGCGTAACTATCAACGTGTTTCCATCTCCTTATCGCAGGTCAAATCCGTGTCTGACAGCGCAGACTGGGCCACCCACGGACGCGCTACCAAAACAACATAGTAACCGATGCACGCACAGCTGCTTCGAAATCAGGTAACGACTGCGGGTCTGATGAGCACAGCTCTGGATACATGTTCAAGTTATAAAAAACAACAACAACAACAACAAAAAAAAAACATGCACAAACCAACTGACCCAAAGTAAATGTTAGAGTGTAATCTATGTGACCTCATATTGGGATGACTTTAGTTTTTATCATTGTAATAAGACAACTGTAAATCAGTAAATAACTGGGTTGGGGGAAGGAAAACGGCCATTAACCAGAGGGTTGTGGGTTCAAACTCCAGGCATGAAAGTCATTGCTGATATACCCCTGAGCAAGAGCAAGGCACTTTAACCTCAGTGAGGTTCCACAGGCATGTGACCTCTGACTTATTCTAATGATTTTAAGCCTCTCTGGATAACAGCTTCAGCTTACCAAACAAAAATCCACCCCCCCCCCCAAAAAAAAAGAGAGGAAAAAAAAGGCTCTACAGTAAAGAAATGCATAAGAGCCATCTACTTTGACACTGGCCCTGATCACTGTTGTGTTTCTGAATCCAGTGATGTAAATTATAATGCGTTTGTCCACATTCGATCATTTTAGTCCTTTTTTGTTGGTTAGGAGGGATGTTCGCCAGAATTAAGGTCCAACACGCTGAAATGGACGCTGGACAGAACTCAAACTACTCTAAGGTAAATTGCACTGGTCTGTCTCAGGGATTTGTGATTTGTGGATCAACACAGTGCACTCCTCTTTAGAGTCTATGTATACACTATACGGTTTGCTTTTTTTTTGCAGGGCCACATTTGGAAGAACCTTTTTGAGGACTTGATGTGGTACAAAATTACGCTTAACACAATAAAGCAATCCGAATTCCAACAGAAGATGGTAAAGTGAATGGAAAATTAACCGAGCCCCCCCCCCCCCTTCTCACATTGCATCTCCATATTATGACGTCAGAGCACATAAAAACCCCGAGCGGACTTTGGTTTGAGTCTTTGCCACCGGAAAGGCTGAACCCTTCTCAGATCTGCCTAAAAGGAGGGATCTTTCCAAACTCCTGCTACAACACATGAGGACGGTGCGGACATAAGAACTTCTCAAATATATGAATCCTACCCCATCATATAAGCACTGTAAAATATGTATAAGAATGTCAGTGGAAGTGTAGAAAATCATAAGTAAGATCTACTTGTGTAACAACACATAACACAAGACCGCAGAGAAGGAGAAGTGAAATTTCGTATAAATCTCACAAGACATACAGCACAGCGCGTGGCGCTTCAAGTAGAGAACCAAGCCTATGAACGATATGTTTGCTACTGATGGGAGCGAAAAAAGCGGAAACTTAAAAGTCAGTAATTAATACTTTGATGTTGCTATATACGCTCGACAGTTATATGGCATTGAGGAGACGGAAAAACAAAAGGTTCGTTCAGTGCCCCAAACACAGACAAGAATCACAGGCCTGATCAACCAGAAAGGACTTTTAATGGCAATAGCATTGTAATAGCACGCACTTTTCATACTGGTCTAATACGTCTGCTACGCCATTAATTACTCACTGTAGTTAACTCATGAATTGTACGAATAACTCTACTGGACATGCTAATCAACTTTAACCCAAACACCAGTTTGTAGAGAACTAAAAACCAGCGCAAGAGGTTTACCTATATTATTTGTAAAACAAATAAGGTTTACTGTGTCGGTGGTCAAATTGTGATAGAACTTGTGTAGTCACGTCAGCGATTGTAGTTATGTCTCAGAGTAGGGTATAGCCTATCTGTTCATACCGACAAGCTGCAGCGGTTCAGAAGAGAAAAGATTACATATAGATAACGTTTTGAACTTGAACTAGTGTGATAGTGTGATCCGCCTAATATCAACTTTGAAAAACTGAGGACCCATCGAGTCAACCCCTGTGGTTTCGAATATATAGCCTACAAACGTTAAATCACTGTAAACTCATGCAACGTACAGCTGAATTACACACAGACCGTCGGTACTGTCCGTTATTTCTCCGAATTCAAAGGTGTCCTGCACAAATGTTCTCAGAATTTTTTCAGATATCCCCGCAGTTATCTATCTAGGTTTCCTTCTCTGTATTTTTATCATGCAAGCCGCATAAACAATGTGTCTGTTCGGTAAATTACAGGTCAAGTTGTTGGATCGCCAGACATATCCACCCATAATGAGACAAGTCTTTAAGCCAAAAGAGACAAGTTATCAATTTATCACAATCCTGTTACATGCTAGCAGCTGACTCGTTAAAAATAATTACTTTCCAACTTACCAGTGCCAGCGTGGTTGATACTGATATTGTCTATATCGGCCATGAACACACTGTGACAACATTAACTAAATTCAAAAGTGAAAAGAGGAAAACGTTGAAATAAATAATAGTGACAGCTGAGATAAAACCGTCCTTCCGACTGGTGAAATCTTTAAACTGCAGATTGGTCTTCATGAAAAGCGCTTGGCAGTGTACAACTCTGTTCGGAACCCTCAGACAACAGTTTTTCCTTGCTTCCTGGAGTGGTCATGTGATAAAGTCATGTGACTGTAGCTTCGACGTTTTTGTTTTTATTGAATCAGCATTCCTGAGTGAGATACTGGATTATTACTTTTCACTGGAATCTGAGGCGAATTTTAGGACACGGCCTTTTTTGTTTTTATTAATACCATACTGTGTTATTAACACATCTTTACGGGAACATGAAAAACAAAAAGTTACAGCTACAGACAGCGTTCGTATTGCGAATGTTGAGCTCCAAAAATACAGTGACGCATCCTGGAAAGTCCATAAAGTAAAATTTAGTAACAATACAGAAAGGTTACATTTAACTAGATTACACCAGTGCCTCAGGGCATCCCCTTAAGGTAAGTCGGTACAGAAACAGAATACACACGTTAAAACCGGAAACAAGTTGGCCGGAATTTGAGTGTGGAATTACAGAAGCATGTACACTCTAATTTTCGCCATCCATTTCCTAGAAACCTTTTCTGAATGTTTCGCGGAGAGAAGTTACATATATTTAGCATCACTGGACTGTCTTTACAGAAAAATGCGCACCATATGAAGAGTACAAGATGGAAATTACACAGCATTCTTTTCATTGACCAACTCACCAATGTATTCACCTCGAGCCACAAAACCATGCTGCGTGCGTATTGAAGTCAAATCCACACATCTCACTGGGAAACCCGTACATGTGGTCGTGTCACAACCTGGAACCAATGAGTGTGTTTGATATGAAGGAACACATGTGAGATTTCTGGACACAAGTTCCGTGGCCTTTACCACACCATTCGGTGTAATCTGGTCCCTGACTAGTCCTAGAGTGATCGTAGGTTACTATGGTTACGGATAATTTTTGATCATTTCCAATACTTCCAACACAGTTCTAATACTTATTTTAAATGGAGTGGCAGAAGGAAGCTCTGTTACTAAGGAGAGTTTCTGATGAGAGTTTAGATGATAAATTAAGGTATTAACACCTCATAACTAGACAGTAATGACCCTCATTCCTAACCATACTTACAAGATCACAAACAAACAAACAAACGAAAAAAACCTGCAAGGAACGTAATGAAATTAAAAAAAATCAACACAACAAACAGCAGGATCCTGTATCTCAAATAGCATCTCACTTGAGGAGTTTACCTGTAGATTGTTTTGAGAGCACTACTAGAGTACTTCAGTAAAAAAAAAAAAAACCCCAAAAAGTAGACACACACGTGTGCGTGTGCACACACAAAAATTGCCTTCAAAGGGTCACATTAAACTCCATCACTCATACACACACACAGACACACACACACATTTCATAACCAAAGTCCGGTTTCTGTATAAGGGTCACACCATGTCAGTACTGCTCTTCTCTATCTGCCGTCCAACGCTTTGTCACGGGCGATGACTGCCTCGTCGAACTTAATCATGAGAGTGGTGCCCTTGTGCCAGTGGACCGTGACCTTGGCAGGGAAGCCGCTGTGTGTGAGAATAGCCTCCACGATACCCCCTGTGAAGGCGGCGCAGTTCAGGGTACTGTTCTCTTTGGGAACCGATATGAAGGCGTTGACAAGGGGCTCTTTCTCGATGATGTAGTAGGTCTTATCATCATCGTTGGCCTGTTCCAGTTTATCCGCTTCCTTTCCAAAGAGGGCTTTCCACACCGAGACCTTTTAACACAGAGAGAGAGAGAGAGAGAAGTACAGAGAGAGAGAGAGAGTCAGTAACTTCATTTTTTGAACACCAACATCTGATGACCACATAAATACATAATAACAATGACAACTAGGTTCATAACAAAATAATGATTCGATTAAATCCGAGATACTCAAAGCCTCCTCTGCTGTGTTGACAAGTCCAACACAGTTTGTTCAGTTTGGCTCGTTAAGATGCTCAGACGTAACTGAACGTTATTCAACTCGCTCTATCTCTAGAGTGGGTGCAACAGCAGTTTAAAAGGGAAACCAAACCATACGGTTGAATCGGAGACCTACCTTAATGAAAAGCAGAATGTTTAACACCTTGGTTTCTCTTTTCCCGTTTTTCTCCCTCAATACGAGAACATCCAGAAGACTAGCCCCGACACCTTGTCCCATGTCTGCCAGACGGGCTTGGAGCTCAGAGACCGAATACACCCGGCTCTGGCAGTACTGCACTATCTCAGAGAAAAGCAACGCGAAGGCGCTGACACTGACTTCTGTTTTGGGTCGGGTCAGAGACCGCTCCAAAATCGCAGACTTGCCCTTTGTGAAGCGAGTCTCCATCCTGATTAACTCGACTGGGGGTAATGTTAATGATCCACAACGCTGTCGATAAAACAAAAAGATATTTGAAGTGCTTAGTCATGCAAGATAAAATACAATACATCCATCACCAGATGGAGCATATACATTCAATACCAGTAATGTATCCCACCGTTGTTTGTGTCAAGAGGTACTTTACATGTAGTTGACACACTAGCTAGCTAGCGACATTCAACGTCAAATGAATGAAAACCATTGTATTATTTTGAGATATGACTCGCATCACAGTTCCGACTGACAATAAGTATTAACACACATGAACCGTCAAACACCAGAATTTAGGTGGTGTTCCTCTTAAATAACATTATCTTTGCTTACTTTGTATCACCGCAGTGTGAAGAGAAACATGACAAGTAATTCTCCAAAATGGCACCCAAAGGTCTATTTTTCAAAATAAAAGTCAATCCAAACTGTCATTCACAAGGAGGTCTGACGCCCTCTGCAGGATTATGGCATCTCACTGTTCGGAGGTCAGTGGTGCGTGCATAAAAATCTTTTTAAACTTGGACTTTTTTTTTGGTTGTGGAAAAGGCTTTTTTAATGCCATATGTGCGTTCAGAATTAACCCAGACGTGTCAAGGACGGTATAATGCAAAACTGAATAACTACTAGATCACATGGAATTTGAACTAAGAGTGTGTATCAGGTACATTTTGAAAACGAAACTGCACAGTTCGGAGCGTTTGCCTGCATATTGCTTCACCGACTGAGAAAAAAGTAGTTTCGCAGTGTTTACATAGCCTTAAATCTATACCTACCAGCAATACCAACGCATCGAGTCTTTCTAACCACTGCCCTCACTTATGAGTATTTTCGGCAAAAGGTGTATAATGTACCAGTAGCGTAGATGGAAATATTAATTTAGGTGGGCCTGTTGGCTATATCCAAAGCAAAAAATGATCTGTAGGCCAACCACAACAGTTTTTTTTTACTCTTATAAGATTCTCCTTAAAACATTATTTGCCTACTATCAGTCTTATACATTGTATCGATAGCAAGCTACTGTTTTGTTTACTGTTGCTTGGCAACATGTGATCGGTTCAAGAAATAAGGTGGCGGATGCGAGCTGCAACGTTATTTCTTCCTTTATGGCTGCAATGATTTCCCCAAAAACATCATAGCACAACTGTTGCATAAAAGCAGTGTCAAACCTGGAGTTGTGGCGACTCCAAAGGTCTACTTACTGAACATCTGCAGCATTGAACATGCAACTACATCACATCAGATTTCCTAATAGCAACAACCGTAAGTTGTTTTTTTTTTTGTAGGCTAAGCCTGTGCCAGCTTTAGATTTAGATGGCACATCCGGGGACACCCGTGGATACGCTAGCGCAATGAACTTAAACCATACACAGTCCTTGAAAATGTTCTCGGCACTATCATTTGCACACTCAGGCGCGTTGATTTAACCCCGCTGGCTACCATCTTCTGTAAATTGCTTTGGACTAAAGCATCTGCAGAATGACTAAACGTAAACATAAATGAAATGCTGAACCGTTAGTGATCTGCTTACCGAACTTGAATTCTGGGACATCACCGCTGAATTTTTCTCCCCAGAAAACCGGAAGAAGACGCTTTAAAAATAGATTATCTTTTTATAGGAAAACTGTGAAATGCTTGGTATTCATGCTGACAGTCTGATCTACAAACAGCCTACTGAATACTACGGAGAGCCGACATTGGCTTGTGTTTGTCGCTTCGCGCCCTCTTCTGGCGATTGTGGCAAATGACTCATGTAATGTTTAGCTTATCTCGAGGGAGCTTGTTTGTTTGTTTGTTTTTTGCACATGGTAAATTATTCCGCCCGTCTTGAACAACCTGAATTTATGGTAGCGAGCCGCAAGTTAGGGCGAGTAAATTAGTCAGCGGAAAATTATTATTATTATTTTTTTTATCCTCAGTGTATTTAGTCAAATTATTCTTTGTGTGTCCTTCTCCAAATGTATTCTGTACATTCGTCACAACATTGAGTTTTGTGCTTAGGTACATAAAGGCATTGAACCTGGTAGTACAATAACAATAAATAAAGATAATTTATGGATTTAATCTAATCATAATAAATACGCAGAGGGAAGGAAAGGCTGTCTTTTCATCAGTGCCAGAGTCAAGGTAAGAGCCATTGAAAAGGAAACGGCATCCATTGTCCTTTTTCCTCCCAACTTTTTAAACAGTTATATTTCTTTTTTAAAATCTTTTTTTTTTTTTTTTTTTGCTGCAAATCCAATTAAAGTGGTTCACACACGTATGATTAAAGGATTGTCTCCTTGACCCAATAAGCTCTTCAAATAAAAAATAAATAGTCACCTCTTTAGTTTAAGAACAACACATAATCCCGGAAAAACATCCTAACAGTGAGTGGAATAATGATTTTAAGTGTGTGCTCTGTAAAGGTTTGGGAACTGATTTCAGTTTGCAAGGAAGAAGCGAAAACCGATGGAAATCTCCCACTGTGTGATGTGACGTTAAAGAGGAAAGCATTTACGGAAACGCGAGAAACTTCCAGAAATTTTAACATTTTAATATAACTTAAAATAAATACTACCAAACAGCACTGCAAGTCCTCTATTGGATTCTTGCCCTAATGTTTTGGTATGAAAACAAAACAGGCAAACAACTAAAGAGGACTGGAGTTAAAAAAAAAAAAAAAAAAGAAAGAAAAAAATTTCTGTATCTCATCCAACAACATCCTTCATCCAAAAAGAGGTGCCTTATCACAAAGGTATAAGAGACAGGATTACATTGCCCACAAAAGGCATATGCAAATAAATAAAACAATTACAAGTATGGTACAAAAATATGCAAAAAAAAAAAAAAAAAAAAAAGACATTAGAAAACCTGATGTAACCATCTTTGTTAGAGAGATAGATATCTCACAAGAGAAACGCGTAAATGGGAGCATTTCAGAACATGCACCCATCTCTCTTGCTATGCTCAACCGTGCCCCTCAAGCTTGACGAGTTCTGAGAACATCATTTCAACCAACTGACGAAAAAAAGAGGTGGGCGGGGCATGTAACCATGGCAACTCTTCACGATGGGCATGCCCTCAAAGGAAGTTTACATTCCCTCCACTGCTGATTTCTGGTTGTTGTCGTTGTCGTTGTTGTTGCTGTTGTTGTTGTTGTTTTTCTTTACTGTGCCCCTAAATTCTATCCCTCTCTTATCATCCAAGAACTCACTTAGAACACTCACACAATAGCTGTCACACGTTTAACTTTTTTTTTCCCCCCATTCAGTCGTGACAAAAAAAAAAAAGAAAAGAAAAGAAAAGAAAAAAAAAGGCATTGCATATTTACATCACAAAAAAGGTGAGTGAGGAGGGGTGGGGTGGGGAGGGGGGTGGTAGATCAGCCACACTTAATTCCAATCTCCAAAACAGATACCGAGTTTTCATTTACGCACGTATTGCATGGCTCAGTTGCACATTTAGAAAA
>NC_044501.1:7787663-7817663 GCF_902362185.1 Chanos chanos | reverse complement strand
CATTTACACTCATGGGGAAATCACGGGGAACGCGCTTCATCTACCGCCACTATATTCTACACCGATCAGTGATTCTCAGCCAAGTCCTCCACACACACACAGACACACACAGAAACACACAGAAACACACACACACACACAGGGGTGTGAGCCATGAGGACTCGACTGAGAAACTGATCTAGAGCTCATTTTTTACTATCCCTCTTACTCATATTTTACTGTATTCCCCCAATTTGTCAGGAACGAAACCAGCGCTGTTTCCCCAAAACACATGTTTGACAACCTTTCGAAAAGTTGTCGACAGTACATAACGATCACATATGTCAAAATATGCGCAAGTAACGGTCCTAATTACCTTCAGATCACGGTAAACAATTTTAGCAGAGTGCAGGTAGTCCAGTGCAGAAACGATCTCGGCGCCATAGAAACGTGTCCGGTCCTCAGAGAACACCCGCTCTCGTGACAAATGAAAAAACAACTGTCCGGACAAAAAGGAAAGAAATTCTTTTAAAAATCGAGAGAGGAGAGGAGAGAAGAGAAGAGAAGAGAAGAGAAGAGAAGAGAAGAGAAGAGAAGAGAAGAGAAGAGAAGAGAAGAGAACAGAAGAGAAGAGAAGAGAAGAGAAGAGGACTTACCTCACCCCCATTGACATATTCCATCACAAAACACAAGCGGTCCTTCGTCTGAAATGAATACTTCAGTGACTGGGGAAAGAAAGAAAGAAAGAAAGAAAGAAAAAAAGCAAATTTAGGGGGGAAAAAAGACTCATATGGGTACATATGCACCCATTACCAGATTAATGGTTTACAAGTTTTCTATCAGCGTTTGCTTTAATGGAATTGACTACTCACAGTTAAAAACGGATGTCTAGTGCTTTTCAATACTCGGCTTTCGGTAAGAGTGTGGGCCACTTCATCCTGTGAGAGGACAGGAGAGAAAGAGAACGAGAGATGGAAAAAAAAAAAAAAAACAACGACATGAGAAATAAGCGAAAGACGACACAGAACCCGGGCGGGACACTTCGTGAAGCCCGGCGTTGAGGGTTCATAGTTCACTGACCTTTGCGATAATGACTTCTTTTTTCAAAATCTTCATGGCGTAATAGGTGCCGCTGGCCTTCTCCCTCACCAGGATCACTTTCCCAAACGTGCCTTTCCCCAGGAGCTTCAGATAGTCAAAGTCATTCATTGTCTGCGTGATCAAAGACAGAAAACTCACAAGTTACCCGAGGAATCGCTGGCCACCTTGACATAACTGGACCAAAACAGTCAATTATAGTTAAAGTTTATTTCGGTTCGTTTTTTCGACCAGATGCGATGGTGCTTGTGACAGCCCTCCTAAACAGCAGTGCCTACGCCGAAAACCCTCTCCCCCCCCTTGCATAGGCGCGTCACTCTGTTTACCTTTCGTTTGTGATGACTAGTGGAAGTATCCATCTCTTCCTCGTTGACGATTTCGATCTGTGACGTGGGACTGCACAAGATTCCTTCCTCTTCCTGTTTCGCCAGTTTATCTGCCACCATCTGGATGGCCTCCGCCCACTCGTCCCTGTCACCATGGCAACACACTCCGAAAAATCAATGCCGCGACTGGAAACCCCACGGCGTCAAAAAAAAGTCTCTACAGAATCTAAGTGGCGCGTGTCGCGAGAATCGACCCCTTAGCGTTTCTGGATCTGAGAGATTCGGGCTGTTCCTTACGTCCTGCGTGCCGGGCACGTGGACCCGAGAGAGTGAAGAAACCTGCGGATCTGCCCTGAAGCCTGGCATTTTGGCAAATGTTAACTTTGTTTAAACATTAAACATCTAACTGAACGGACGACAAGTTAACCCAAGGCTTTGGGAACGGCGTACATGCAAATTTTAGCGCAATGGAAATCGGTAACGCAGCTACGACTAAAGAAGTACAATCATAATCAAAAGTGGTACAAAACTCTTTTGTCTTTTTCTTTTTTTGGGGGAGGAGGGGGGGGGTTGATTGGTATGTATCCGTCAGTTCTGTTCAGTGCTCAACTGTAAAACTCTTTCTAACTTCTTTAATGGGAATTTAAAAAAAAAAAAAAAACTTTTTATATCTTTAAAAAACACAGAGATCTTTATCCTTATCGCAGAAGAGATCTGAGAGATCAAAAAAAACGTTTAATATTACATCCAATAGGAGACCTGTTCCTAACCGATGGTGGCTTTGTATGGAATGAATATCTCTGACAGCACAAGAGCACAAGAGATGACATCAGAGGCTGCAAATAGAGACGACATCATACTATGATCTCATAGTCCACCACTATAGAGATGACATCATACTATGATCTCATAGTCCACCACTATAGAGATGACATCATACTATGATATCATAGTCCACCACTATAGAGACGACATCATACTATGATCTCATAGTCCACCACTACAGAGACGACATCATACTATGATCTCATAGTCCACCACTATAGAGATGATGTCAGTGTGCTCTGTGTGTGTGTGTTTTTTTTTTTTTTATAGAAATGACTCCAGAGCGAGGTCATACAAAACAGTTTTGCACTGTCAGCACAGCACACGGACGACGTCACCGAGGGTGACGTCGTCGCGGCGATGGCGACGCGAACGCTCACCTCTCATCCGGCGTGTCCACATGAAAGGTCCTCTCGATCACGGTCGTCCACTGGAGACATCTAATGATGAAAGTGTTGGGTTTGGGCCGCTCCGTTTTCATCAGCTGGCATTCTGTGGATAGGTGAGGAGAGAAAAGAGTCAGGGGTGGGTTGGGGGGGGGGGGGGTCAATGTATGGGGCACAAGCGGAAACACGCGCAAAGAGACAAGACGTAAACGACCACAGATGACTCGTTTTCGTAACTCTAGGCCAATGACATAATCAGACAGACTCGTATTAATATCGGTCAGTCATTAAGGTGATCAGCCGGTGTCGGAATTTTTTTTTTTTTTTTTTTTTATCGAAGCATATCAAAATAGGCGTTATGTAACAAGTCCCAATATCAGCCTAGAGTCAGACTGACATACCAATCTGTAATAGAGAAATATCTAATAATACTAAAATGCTCCGTTAATACAGCCAAAACATAGCAGCTTATGAAGGGAAAAAGTCAAGGAACATGTCTGTGTGTGTGTGTGTGTGTGTGCGCGCGCGCGCGCGTGCGTGCGTGTGTGTGTGTGTGAGAGAGAGAGAGAGAGAGAGAGAGAGAGAGGGAGACAGAGAGACAGACAGAGAGAGAGAGAGAGAGAGACAGAGACAGAGACAGAGAGACAGACAGACAGACAGAGAGAGAGAGAGAGACAGAAAGAGAAAGACTCACTGGCTACAGAGAAGTTATTAAGAGGGTAGGCCAGGTCGGAATCCTGCGGTTTCTCCTTGTAACCAATAAAAGATCCATCCGTCTTCAGCAGGAAGTAGCGTGGTCTCCAGTTCTTTATGTATTCTCCTGTAGGTAGAGGAAAATGACACACGCGTTCAAACAGTTATAATATGTCAGCCTACAGATACTCACTAAGACACAGTCACACTCATTTGAACTTGAGGGAACACAGTAAACAACATACAGGCACACGCTACGCTATGACCTGTGCATATATAAACACAAATCCAAGTGTAAAACATACGCAGACAGACACAGGCTCTCTCTCTCTCTCACACACATACACACACACACACACATACACACACACACACACACACACTCTCTCTCTCTCACACACACACACACACATTGCATGAGTACAGTCATACACACAGGCATGTATAGGGGTGAATTTAAAGGACAAACACACGTTGACACAAAACTCACCTCTTTTCTGTACCCATCCTTCCTTCACGACGTTTTGGTCGTTCATGTTGTCTCGAAGGTCGGGAGGTCAACGCTGCCCTGCACCACGTGTCGGAGGTCAAGTGTCCTGACCCAGCCGTCCCTCTTTCTACTCCCCTCGCTGAATCTTCTCTCTTTTTCTTTTCTTTCTTCTTCCGACCCTTCTTTCTTTTGTCGGTCTCTGTCTCTCCGGCTCTCTTGATGCAATGTAGTATTGTCTCCTCTGCTCTCACCTCCCCCCGTACTTTCACTCTCTTACTATGTCTCTGTCTCTCTGTCTCTGTCTCTCTCTCTCACTCTCTCTCTCTCTCTCGAGATCCTCAGACACTCCAGCGGTGACTCAGCCTGGAAGGAAACAACAATGAAAAAAAAAAAAAAAACCCAAAAAAAACAACAACAGAAAACAAAAAAGAAACACATCACTCTCCTCTTCAGCCCCTCACCTGCACCGCCCCACCCCACACCATCCCCCCAACCCCACCCCCACCCCCACCCACCCCCACCATGCCCCCAGCCTCCCTCTCCCTCCCCCTCCCCTCTGTATCCTCCAGCCCATTCCTTACAAACACTTACGTGAGAAATAAAGTCATTGTTAAGCTCGTGAACATGTTTCCCGTCCCGCCCAGACGCCAAGAGCTGTTAAACTCCTCCACTTCCTCCTGCTCCTTAGCACAGAAAACTGGGGGAAGGGTACATTTCACCCCTCAATATTTTGTTTAATGATTTTTCATATTTTCCTTCTTTTTACTCCCCCCCGCCCCTCTCTCTCCCATTTAATATCTGTCCCTGTTTATCACCCTTTGAGTCCTACTGATGTTTAATGTTGCAATGACTGCATTTGAGGTGAAGTTTCTAGACGTAATAATGCGACCTGTCTATCTGGAAAAAAAACCCCAAATATTTAAATGACTATTAGAGTTAATAAGAGCTGGCACTTAATTTTCAAAGAATGAAACTGATAAACAGCGTATGAGCTGACTTCTCTGTTGAACTTGCCTTGTTTTAAGGTTGCTCAATCGATATTATCCAAAATCTAACAACGCAACGTATGTCCACATCAATATGTTTCAAATGGCGCTTGTGTCTGTAATAGTCTGAGAGAACAAATCAAAAGACTTAACCCAGACAACTCAGAATTTACTGTCTCCCCACGATGGCAGACATAATGCACAAAAAAAACACCTCTGCATTACAAAATGTCAAAGACTCAGCCTACCAGCTGACCATAAAAACTTCGCAAACATGTTTACATCCCTCGAGACAACACGATTTTTTTGTTTGTTTGTTTGTTTGTTTGTTTGTTTTGGTTTTGATGGGTAGTAGCGAACCATAGCGTAAATTGGGCAGGTAGGCGTGGTTGTAAAATATATACGACACTTAAATTCGAGGGTGATGGGGGTTTTTTTTGGACATCATCATCATCACCATACAGTCTATAAACTTCAGAAACCAGTCGAAAACACTGTGCGAAAACACAGCACAGCTGCGTGTGTTATTGAAACACGACATAAACACCGCATGGTGAACGGCGTAGCAGACTATATGAAATCAAAAGGAGACGCAATAAGTGGATAACGTCTACTAATCAATTTAACGACAACTCAGTGTGATGTTATCCGGACCGCAGGTTTATTTATTTATTTACTGATTCACATTTGCATTTTTATTCAGAAAACGAATTCCAAATGGATGCTAAACAGAAGGATGGTAGCCTTATATGAAAAAAAGCTAGACTATCCAATGTCAACAAAAACAATGGCCGCCGCTACTGGCATTCCGGGGTATGTTTCGATGCTGCGTTTTGACACCAGACTCCCATCTCTTTATACAAGCTAAACGGATTTGCCATCAATTAACAGGACGCTCCGTTGGGTCCCATACAATAAACAAACAATAAAACAGCGGCTTTTGTTCCAAGGGCGGCGCGGTGTCATTTAGGCTGTAGTTATATAATAGACCGCCACTGCAATTACATCCCAAAAAGATTGGCAACCTAACATGCGGCCGCATACGCAAGAAAATAAAAAAATGTGCGGTTAAAACGTGCTGTACAGATGTCTTTTTTTTAAATTGTGAATTCCGCCAGCAAGTATATATCTAAATAAACGTTAAAATAACACTATATTTGCATTGAAATATTTGTCTCGTTTAACCATTTGCAGTTGATTAACGATACAATGGAGGATCCAATCCCGCGCCAAGCTTGTGAATTCGAGATGAATGAATTTCATCTCGAAACGCATAATCTGCAAACTAAAAAATTTTGGGTCTTATGTGTCAGGGCCTTGCGAAGCATCCGTGGCCAGCCCAGATTCGCATCCCACACTTACAGATGTGCATTTTGAGCATGTTAGCCTTTAGTGCTAACAGCCACTAGGGTGGATGGACGGAAACGGGCCTCACTTGCTTTGCAAACCACAACATTGTCCTCTCATCATTAAGCTCGTTATATGAAAAGCTGAGGTTTCAATTTGTGAATAAAAATCGTGGTATCATCTATTACCTGTCAGACGGGCCGCTAGACGGAGAAATATCAGGTTACCTCCCTTCGGAGCGCTCGCGTCTTCCCCCACCACTTGGAATAATGGTAGAATTTCTTGTTTTTCTTTTTATTGGAAGAACCTCTCTCATGAAAAAGTTGGCACCGCGAACGACTGTGATGTTACCATTGTTGCTGACATTACCGGGCGAACCGAATGACCCAGGATATATCCTACCCGAGGAGAGAAGAAACGCGGTGACGGCTCAACCCGTCTCCGCCACTGGCCATTCAGCGCATCAGCCGCTACGCCACTGGCACTGAGGAAATCTCCTGACGTCACGGATAGACAGATTTTGGAACACTTCCCCCTTTTCCTGGCTTTGTCGCTGGGAAAAAGAAGCTTTTGTTAGTTGCCCCGTCTCCTTTCAACGTATCTTGCGTTGAATGAAATTCTTGAACGCTCGAGAACTATGCCAATTATTCAATTTAACTGTCTTTCACAGAGGCTTAACGCGACTATTCGCAATCAAATATGTGTCTTCTCGTTTACAAGATGATGTCAACAGAAAAATGCGCCTGTCCTTAATTCTTATTGGCCAGACTGGGAATTTTTGGTGGCTTTTGTTTTGTTTAATGAATGCAACCCAACCCCTTCGTGGAGCACCAGGGATCAAAAGACGTTAATCTCAGACAAAGACAAGACATGTAGGCTATATGCACCGTCATTTTCACTTCAACTTAATGCTGAAAAAGGAAAAAAAAAAACATGACCCAATAAAGTATTTTAAAAGCACAGTGGGCTCATTGGGACGAAAGATGCAGCAGACTGCACGTGCTGTACGTGGGACACAAGCGCGCTGGGTGTACAGTGATTGATGACAGTATGTCTCCCTCTGGTGGCTAAAAGAAGGAACCGACAGATGCTTACTTCGTCACTGATAGATAAATAAATAAAACACAGCCACGGGCCGTTGACTGTTACACAATGGGCATGGAAGACCTGAGGCAATAGACTAAAATACAATGGCTGCTCAGAGGATAAAAATAAACATTGTCACGGCTTCTTACTTGTATAGCAGATTGGACCGTATATGCTCACGGTTGACTGTATTAGTTTTAGGTCATGGTATAACATAGGAGAAAAGCTCACAGACTAGATACAGTCGCAAAGCTGACGACGCCTGCCTCTGTCAGTTGACATCATTCGGTTGTTCACTGTAGATGCACCGGGGCAATTCTTTTGTTATTATTTTAAAGCACTGATTTTGAAGGACAAAGGACGTAAATATGCAGGGCTGAAAGACGCAAAGGATCGTATTCACATACACTGCACAGGTGACAGAACACTCTGCTTAGACACAACGGAGTGAAATAAACAGCTAACAAACATCATCTGCACATTTATTTTAATTTAACAGCTTTCAAACGGTGTACCTGGCAGCGCTAAGATGTAGGATTGTTTTCTGTCATAAACTTTGAGGAGAAAAGATCTTTTTTTTTTTAAATTTTATAATTGCACTGACGACTTTCATTGCATCTATAGCCGCTATTACTACTATTAGTAGTAGAATAATAATAATAGTAAGTATTTATAATAACTCTAATCGAGAAACTAACATGTGTTTCTTGCTGTAGGGCAATTCCAACTTTGAACAATACCGTAATGAAATTTATTGAGATATAACAGCATCTATGTATCCTGAGAGGACAGGGTTATGATTATTACTGAGAACACTGGCACAGGGAACAGACGGATTCTAAAGTATGATACGGGGAGGCATCACAGGTTTTAGCATCAGACCAGTCGGCCAAAACAATATCAGCTTGTGAAATTAGCTCCATGTTTGTGAGATGCGGCTCTGTGCTGTTATGTGAGCTTTTCTCTGTGACTGTGTGAGTGCAACAGGAGAATTCAGACGCCTGTGTCAGATTTCTCCGCCTGTGTAACTGAAACCTGCTGAGTTGATATATGTCCAAAAGGAGAAAGAGAAGAGGTGAAGTGTCCCTTCCTTCGTTCTTTATTTGACACACAAACAATAAGGTAGGATTAACAGAAACCGGAAAGGTTTTTACAGTTCGTCTGGATTTTGTGGTTTGTTTGTTTTTAGTGTTTTGTTGCACCGTGCTACTGATTCAAAATGTTTGATTGTCCTTCGATATATGTCGTGAGTATGTACGACATTTTGCAAAAAAGAAAAAAAGTGAACGAAGCGCTGACTGTGTTTAAAAACTTGTTTTGCCTTCAAGAAACTGTCAAACCTGGCCTCCGTTGTAATTCCCCTATACCGACCGCTGTTGGACAATACTGCTATGCTGTTAAATGGAATTCTGCTGCTCTTCTCTGGAATTGTGTTCAATCAAGTTCGGTGGCAGAGTTCTAGAATGTTTTGACAGTTTAGCATAAACGAACCACAAGCCGTATTACTGATTAAACAAATGCCATTCATTGAGGACAGTGGCTCAGTCTAGTTCGGGTGTGATCCATCTTCACTGTGTCGTTCATCTGTAGTCCACAAGATGGCAGGATCGGGTGTTGCGCTGCGACTGCACGAGTTTAAGGAGAGACGAGGGACTGGACAATATGACAGATCGACAGAGAGAAAACCAATGTGAGAACAAGTCCCTTTTTTTTTCCAAAGGACAAACTTGTTAAACAGGTGGTTAATGCACAACTTAGGAATTCTCAGGTAGATGGATAACTACAGCCGACACTCAAGATTACCCAATTTATATGCTCTTAAACTGTTCTCCTGTTGACCGATGTTTGTTTATATAGCTCGATGGAGTACCCCTCACAATTATGATAAATGTCTATGTTTGAGAACTTTGTTTCAAAGCTCTTTCATTCAAAACAAATTTTCAAGTTTGAAGTGTTCAAGTTTATTTCAACCTTGCCGAATGTGACTGTTGCACAACTGTAAAAGAAAGAGTACAGTGTACGGAGGGGATTATGCACATTTGTAATGTATTCAATCAATGCACATGTTCAGTTTACTTTGTGGGCTGTTGAATTAGGACAAGGGTGAACAAGAGGGACCTTTTACTGGGCCCATAGGAACAGCTAGTCCAGTCCTAACCTGTTTTTTTGGCGATATGTTTCCATTCAGCGGTACAGATATACCACTTAACACAGCAGTTATGTAGATTATACAGCAAATGTTACAGACACATTAAGAACGTGATTTGTATTTTTTTTTTTTAAACAAAGATTCCTCGTTGTTTATTAAACTTTTATTTTACCCAGAGTTCCACGTCATGGGAGGGATGTCCACGGCCTTTACCCTGGTCAGCTGGGCAGAGTACACACTGACTACTCACCACTTTACAGGTATCACAGAGAATAACTCCCCGCTCTCCGATTTACGTTCGAAACTCATATAATCCCAGTGTGCATTCATTATACGTAACATTTCACATTACGCAATCCCGGGAGATGGCCTGGATGCTACTCCCCTGTAACACAACCGCATAAGGTGGTTCGGTACCAAGACCTTAGTCTGTTCAGTGGTAATCCACTCAGTCTGGGGCAATTTACAAAAATGAGATTAAATAGCTCTTAATCCCGCAGCAGTCTCCATAGCTGTGTGCGTAATTAAATGAATTAGTGGTCGTAACATGAACCACAGGAATTCAACACTGATATTTAAAGAAAAACACCAGACGTTTCTTTTGTTGTTTGCACTGTTCCATCTAATTAAAATCTGTTTTACTTAGTCATCCACGCTATCAATTAGTGACATAATGGTGACCAGTAAAAAATGAAAAACAGCAGAATGTTTTCTTGCGAATACTGCGGCAGGACATGAATATGACAAAAATTGACTATAAATCTGAAAATAACAACAAAAAATCCTCACTCAGAGCTGATATACCTAGTGTGAAATTACTAAATTGCTGTAGCACTGACTTGTTCTCTGCTCACCTCTGTGTGTCATCGATGGGTCCAGAAAGGGGCCCTCATCACCACTGGACCCTCTGAGACTGGAGACCTCCACGGAAGATCATCTTTACCAGAGGAGTTTTGACCTGCTGACCCTTGAGGCGCTGGAGCACTCTCACCGTTCGGGCCAGACCGCAGCCCGACCCCAACCTCGAACCACGTACCAGGAGGACTTTGGCCTCCAGTCTCATTTCTACCGTCAGTCCCCACACGTGACAGTTGATTGGTTGGCTGGTTGGTTAGACAGTTGGTTGATTGGTTGGCTGGTTGGTTAGACCGTTGGTTGATTGGTTGGCTGGTTGGTTAGACCGTTGGTTGATTTGTTGGCTGGTTGATTTGTTAATTTGTGGTTAATAGACTGGCTATACAGCTGGTTGGTGAGAATTTTGGTTCATTTATTCGGTTGGTTGGTTGGTTATTTTTTCTTGCTCTGACCGACTGGTACATTGGTCGGGCAGTTGGGTAACTGTAGGGTTGTCTGGAAGGTTGTACAATTGATTGTTTTCCCTCACTGATCAATTGACTGGTTACATTGGAATGGATCTTTTTTAACTGTTGTTTCAATGACCACACAGTAATCAGTCCTATCTAGTCAACACATCTGCCTATTTTAAGGTAAACACTTCTTATTCAAAACATTCATGTATAGAGCTGGTCCTGTGTTATGAGGAAAGAAACTTTTTTTTTTTCTCAACTCATACTTTTTTTTTTTTTTCTTTATCAGTGCATACTTTCCACATTAGCTATGTTGACAAGCTGAGACGTATATGATGAAACTTTACAAAAATGCATTACGTGGGTGTCTCCAGTGACTTAAAGACATAGTTTGTCCCTGACCTGACCCTAAAATGTAACAATTTTGTTATGTTTTTTGCAGCCCCTGATGATACAAAATTCACCCTGCTCTCCCACCCCGGACCTCTGCAGCCACGGACGCTGTGCCTGCCTAGGGGTATCTTTGAGGAATGAAAAATCATTTCTCCCCTATACTTCCACCAAATAAAAAGAAAAGAAAACAAACAAACAAACAAACAAAAAAAAAAAAACGCAGTATGTTGGTTGTCATTCTTCAAAATCAAACATCAGTGCACAGGACTGTTAATAGATGGTTCATTTATTCCTGTTAAAACAAAAGATCGCCTCGTTCACGGGTGACAAAAAGTGGAAATTTCAGTGGTGACGCAGCAGTATTTGTCAATCTGACTGACTAAATAAGAGCTTGTCTCGGGTATGAAAACATGTCCTCGGGTGACGTCAAGATCACAGTAAGTACATGTCTCTGGTTTCAAACTGCCCAAACCAGTGAGTCTAGCATAAAGCACTGCCAAACCCTGGTCTTTCTGTATGGAGGAGAAAGTACTTGATGGTTTGATTAAGTGTAACGGAACATAGGGGATTACATAAAATAGGAGTTTACCTGCTCGGCCATCTATAGCATAATCCTGTGTGTACCCAACCTATGGACTCCACCTGATCTAGACCTTGTCCTGATGGCACCTGGTTCGTCTTGCCCCGCCCATGTTTACATTTTGTTTCAAGCAATCCTGTTCACATCCTATACATTAAGTATAGGACAAACCATGGCAGAGGTGAAAACGAAAACCATGGCAGAGGTGCGCTACAGCCAGGTACGGCCGCACAGAAATGAAACGAAAATTGATCATTTTATGCAGAAATAAGCAAAATATATCTGCTATTTATAGAATACACACAGTCATGCCATCAGAGTAGAAGAAGGAGGACGAAAAACAGCTCCAGGCTATGTGTTCTCCAGGAGTGTTAAACTTCTTCTATGTTCCCTTTCCCGTGATGTAGTTCTACCTTATAGTACAAAACTATAGAGACGGCAGGTGGAACAGTTTCCCTGTGCGGCAGGGGTAATGTCTGAAAGTGTGCAGGGCACCGTAAACGAAACACGTGACTGCTGAGAGCAGAGAGCGGAGCTCCACACGAGAGATGTCTTCTTTCCATCTTCTTAGGACACGAGGTCAGAGGTGAGTGAGTGGGAAGGGGGTTCAATTATGGAGTGCCGATATTCTTCTCCCCGATTCTGGTGAATACAATATATAACTCCTCACCCTGGCGTGACCCCCCCCCCCCCCCCCCCTTGTGCCAGAGAGGTTGAGACTGACACATGTGTCCTTAGACACATCCAAAATCCGCCGCCGCTTGTTCTCACCCGTCCGTTTCACTGGCGTCTCCGTGGGAACGCGGTACAAATGGAGGTTTACGCTATTCCCGTAAATTTTCCTGAATCAAGGCTGGGAGATGCCGAACTGCAGCACTCTGCCAAGGTGACCCTTTCAGTTAGGAGCACAGAGATTCAGACTTCCAGTCTTGGGAATGGGTCACAGTGTTGGAATGGCAGAACTCTCAGTTCTACTAAACGTATGCCCATGTTTGTTCAATCACTGAGCCAGAGTAATCCCCGCTTCAAATACGTTCAACATTTTACAGTTTAGCATTTCACAATTTAGATCAGTACACCTTTACAATATCTCCCTTTTTCCAACTCAGAGTAGAATATATTCCTTATATAAAAAGCATCAAAATTTCTCTGCTACAAATTCAATAAAAGTAAATCAGTCTGTATTATGTAATGTATATATGTAACGTGCTTGACAATGGGGCTTTTTTTTTCCTTTTCTCTTTGGGGGTGTGATGAAACTGTTGGTGCCTTACCCACTGGTTACCACCTCATTCCATTCTGTCTTAGGAGGACACTGACAATGAACAATCAAGTGTTTAGTTTTAATGCTGTTTCATGCATGCCAGACAGGTAGTGATCTCAGCAAGGCCTGTTTTCATTGGTGTGTGATTAAAAAAGAAAACAAACAAACAAAAAAATCAACTATAGGATTGTGTCTCCTTTTTTTTTTTTTAAACTCCAGTTCCTTCCTTACAGAAAAATTCCACTCCACATGAATGAATGTTTATCTTGGGTTCGCTTTGTTTTTTCTTTCTTTCTCTCTCTCTCTCTCTCTCTCTCTTTCTTTTTTTTAACGGACTGAATAATGACTCAGATATTTATTTAAACGACTTATTCGACACCTTCATTTCTGATGGATACAATCACATCCTGCCGTTACTTGTGAGAAGCTGAACCCTACAGAATACATTCTCACTCCCAGTATTGACAGAAAAGCAGAAACACCCAACTACACCTTATGGGAACCATAACAGAAACTATTTTACATCAAAATCAGCCTTACTGAGTTTTGGTGAGCGTATGTGTATGCCACACGATGATGTTTGTGTTTGTCAGCAGAAATGGCTTGTTTATGATTGTACATGGTTTTACTGATTAAATTATTGACTGATTTACTTCAAACAGGAGTAAAGTTTTCTCAAGACTTAAATTACTATTGTTCTAATTACTTGCCCGGTATAGTTCTTGTAACAGTTTTTTGTTTCAAATTATCATTCACAAGATTCAATACCTTTCCAGCCGTAAAGCTTTCTAAACTGCTCAATTCCTCCTCCGACAAAAGTGATTTTGTACATCAAAATGGATATTTGGGTTTTTTTTTCTCTTCAGAAAACACTTATTTCACAAAGGCCAGATTTTTTCTCACATTTAAACAAGTACTTTAAAGGATCTTGACTGTTCTCAATTAATTATTTTGACAAGATGCCTTGAACAGGCTGAAATATTCTTCAGTGACTGCAGTGACCAAATCAGAGTGATAGAGTGTTTCAACTGTGAAAATAAGCCAACAAACAAACAAACAAACAAACAAACACACAGACCATTCAACTGACAGTGCACATATGTTAACTCAAGGAAATTTGTAAAATAATCACTATTTTTTCTTCCTGGCACCACACTGTACAAACATTGTGGCTGTTGTTTTGGGTTTTTAAGCATCTATAATACACTTTACCTTTACCTCAAAATATTTATATGACTCTGAATTTGCCATTGACAGAATATTAAACAATAATATATTTTAAAAGTAGAAAAATGTTAGACAAACATTTAATGTTTTTTTTCTATTTTTTCTCTTATGAATTTATTTTCACTGATTTTTCTTGACATACCATAATGACTGACTGTTTCACTGATTAGATGGGAAATCTGAGTGTGCACTGATAGGTTTACAAGAATCTAGTTTGTATTTAAATTCTCATAAAAAAACACATGCACATTCTGAAATGAGGCAAAAAAAGAAAAATGTTAAGAAAGAATATAATTCAGTTACATATTTAATGCATCACAGCTACAACAACAACAACAAACACAAAACAAATGGTTTTTCTGTTTGTTTGCTTTTGTTAGTTTTTATGTTTCAATGGTTTTTTTTCTTACAGTTCTGCCAGTCTGTCTTTTTGAATGGCAAGTGTATTAACAGACGGTCTTTTCCTAACAGCACAGGCTTTTCTATGAACAAAAAATGAAATATAGGTTGCACGCTGCGATTGTATAACTGTTTCATTCGTTCATCGTTCACTATTCTTAAAAAAAAATTAAATCATTAAATCATTAAATCTGCAAAACAACCAGCACACACAGAGAGAGAGAGAGAGAGAGAGAGAGATACAGCATGCCAACGTGTACGTGTCGGTTTAAAATAGCTCCTTTGTTAGAATAAAGAGGAGTGAGAGCGTGGGACTGCTGAACTGCTTTGACCCTCGTATGGCAGAAATGAAGTCTCAGAGATGACTGTGGCTGACTTGGATAAATGGACAGCGATAATGGTAACGTGGCTAAGGTCATGACGTGCCTCAGACATTTCAGTAGTTCAAGTTCCTTCAGCGTCCACTGTGTAAAAATGTAAATGATATCTCCCAAGAGGTTAGGGTTGGTGTATCTCTCTTTTTCGATGTGAAACCTCGGCTAAATACATTAAACTGAAAAAAACAGAGACGTTGTAACGAATGCGCAATTTGGAAATCTACATGGACCTTCAAGTCGCGTTCATAAGATTTTCTCACATACCACAACTGCGCTACGAACAGTAACCTAAATGCGAGCCATAAACGGTTATGAAGATGTGTTTCTGACTAATAAAGTAATAAAGTAATCTTGGTTTGGTGCGTTTATGACCAACTGTTGCATGTTCCCAAACTATGGGGTTTACATGGCACAAAAAGCAAACGTGTTGTGAGGTTGCCCTGAAAACAAGACAAAAAAAAAACTTGTATCCTACATATAGTTTAGATTTTCATTTTAAATTGTAGTCCCGAGGTTAATAAAATGATATTAGTTCAATAAATATTGTATCAGCCGACCCTGCATCGGTAGTTGGTTTTCCGCTGAGGTCTTCCACTGCAGTGTAGGCCTAAGCAACAAAGCAGTTCGGTTCCTCGCCCTTCATTGTTGTCACCCCGTATAAGCTACGCTCTGTCTATTCATTCGTGATCCGTCTCCCACATTGCCCGAAATAATCTACGCAAGTTTCACGTATCCTGGTGGCGTTACCCGATCCCCGGTTTGTCCTCGCCAAAAACAAAGAGCTTACGTTCTTTTTTAGTCTTGCGACCTTAAAGTTATCAAAGAGATGTAAGGCGAGTTTCGTGATTGTATTGTCCGTTCCCCCCACAATAACATCTCATTTATGGCCTGTTTTCAAAAGAGTAAAAAAAAAGAAGAAGAAGAAAAAGGGGAAAGGGGGCAAAGGACAGCAAAAAAAAAAAAAACAGTTGCTGCCATATCACTTCTCAAGTGTCATGTACGTGACGGAGAACTGGTTTTTCGAGGAACTAATTCCACTGTCAATACCAAGTAATGCTTTTTTTATATATATACGTGCTGACGTTGCTGACAGGTTTGGGGTAATCTTGGATGACTCGGCAAAACGTTCGACCGTGAGTCACTTGCTTAAATAGGGGAGCTTGGCTCTCTCACATCTCACAGTAGTCAGGCTGACACGACAAAATCAAGATGAAGGTTCAATTCAACACGGGGGCCCTGGCCTTGCTGGCACTGGTGGCGCTGGTTCCCAGCATCTGTGAAGGGATTGTGCTGACCAAATGTGAGCTGAAGAATATCCTGCAAGAGCTCATTGCCAACCATGACAGGCTGCCACAAAACGTCAGCGCAGAGGACATTACTGCCAAAAGTGAGTTTTATAACGGGGGGAATTCTGATAGGACGATTAGATTTGTTTTACGGTAATTACTATTGTGATACAACAGTGCAACAGAACAAAATAATGGTCTTGAGATATTAAACGTAACTTGGTAAGAGTCTACAATAATATTTTGTGGGGAAATTATCTGAAAGCGACATTTAAACCATGCACCGGAGAGATTCAAGAGGCTACACCAGTGCAACGGAACAAAATAATGGTCTCGAGATATTAAACGTAATTTGGTAAGAGTCTACAATAATACGTTGTGGGGAAATTGTCTGAAAAAGGTATTTAAATCATGCACCGGAGAGTTTCAAGAGGCTATTTTGTGAGCTGCAACCCTCTATCCGATGTATTTTTAATATATCCATGCATATAGCAATTTTACAGATATTTCAGTTTACGAACGAAGACGATTTGTGTTGCAAAAGTTATCCAGACATTTAAGAATTCTTAGTTATTCTGTTACCCGAATATAAATCAGTTTAATTAAACGGTCCGAAAAGTGCAGGAAACCCATAAAGATTCAAAGTGTTTACATGCATCGCCTCATCGCACTCTCTGTAATTGTTCCCTCCACCTGTCGCTCTCATAGTTGTTTGCCACGTCGAGCTGACCTCTGGATTCAACACCAGTGCCGTGAGGGAGATCCCAGTCCCAAGAGATCTTCCACCATTCCCCGGCAACCGCGGTAATCGGCGCCCAAGGTCACCACGTGGCGGTAGAAAGGGACGGTTTGGGCTAGCCTCATTCATGCGCCCGGACTCCGGTTCCTCCTCCATGGAGGGTTCCGGTAGCAGCAGCGAAGAGGACAGCGGCTCTAGCGAGGAGAACTCTGATGTGTGGACCCTGTACGGTCTGTTTCAGCTGGCCGACCGGGTGGCATGCGACAGTGGCAACGGACCGTCACTCAACCTCTGCGACCTGAATTGCGATAGTAAGTACCCTACATGTGTCCGTTCGTTAATTCAGTTATTAAATTTACCCAACATTTCTAAAAAAAAATAAAAACAAGAACAACAACAACAACAAAAACATTTGACTGAGGCTACTGCTACTTCATTCTAATTGTGACATTTCTCTGTGACAGGCCTGATCGATGACGACATCAGTGATGACATCGCCTGTACTGAGATTCTTAAATCCAAAATGTCAGTAGGCCAGATGTTAATAGAACCATAACAGATAAAACTGTTACCTATAATCATGTTAATTCAGTAAACGAGTCCTCCATCTGAGTGGCCTAAACGTTCGTCTGTAGTTCTCGTTTCAGTATAAAGGAGATAATCCTCACTGTCCGGTTCTTGGCACTTTCTCGTTTGTTCGCGTTGACATTTATATATAAATATGTATACCTCTGAAAACTACAGGGTTAATCAGGATATCAATGTGTTTTTTTATTTTATTTTTTATTTTTATTTAGAGTCTGGCTTTGGATTGCTTTTCCGTTTGCCTAGTGAAACTAATCAAGATTTGAACACTTCTATTTAATATCTGATTTTATCATATAGCCTATAGCCTATCTACTGCACGCTCTCTTAGAATAACAACAACAAGTAAAGCTGTTGTTATTGTGACGTACACAACCACTCATAGTGCCGTGGTTGCTGTTGCTGTTGTTATTGTGACATACACGACCACTCATGATACTGTTTGTGTTTATAATCTGCATAGGATGACAATGGGCGGAGGTCCCAGACGTGCCTTTGGTCTCATCAAGAAAATGTAAGAGGAAAATACATGCACACAAACATAGCAAAAAACAAAAACAAAAACAAAAACAAAAAAACCAACAACAACAACAACAAAAAAAGTAACATAAAACATAATCTAAAACGTGTGGGGGGGGGGGGGGGAGTGAAGGGGTTCCATAGAGACCTTTTTGTTGTGATCTCCTTTGGATTTTTTTTTATTTTTTTTTCGAGCATGCAGAATTCTAATTTTTGGATAGTACTCTTTTTCAACAAATTACATTCATCACAACGTTTCTTATGTTAACGAAAATGATGAACTACTTAATCAGTAGCGCGGATTCACAGCGCCGTTGCCTCTGTCACGGAGTCGACAGAAAATATTGATCGGTGACATGTATTCACTATGTAATTATGTCTTTCACAGGATTGCTCTGCTGTTCCAGTCGGAGTGTGCAAGAGTGGTTGCCTCCGAATACTTCGCCGAGTGCGCGTAGAGGCCATTCTCAATGGACAACGAGCTTGCTTTTAAAATCCGTTCAATATATCTTTCGCTTGTTAATGAAAGCTTCATGCAGTCCTTCTGTATACATTTCCTGCTTATGACACTCTCCGTTCTCTGTCTCCTCTCGCATTATTAAAACGTGTTGTAACCACAAAAATGAGTTCAGATGTATTCCCTGTACGCACACACAATTTTCGGGGGATGGGTAACACTCGGCTGAATGGGTTACGTGGTATTACTTCACAAAAAATAAAAAATAATGAAATTCCACTTAAAACATACAAGTGATACAATCGACCTTTAATATGCAGTTTTTATCTAACACCTACACTGATACACCTGTTTATCTATATGAGACAGATTCACGCGAACAAAAAAGAAAAAAAACACGAGACACACCTTGGTGCATTGTTCAGGTGCAGACGGTTATACATGGCGGAGATGAAATGTTATCTTGGACAGACTTTGAGACGACAATGAACAAAAGTTTGTATTTGGTTATTGTGACATTTAGCTGAAACTAACTGGGGTTTGGCAGGTCTTGGAAATGGGTTTGACATCACTTCCACTGTCTCAAAATCGCCTACTGTCCGCAAGAGGGCGGTAATCGACAGCCTTTAGAGTCCTGAGGGAGCGAGGACGAACTAACACCTGTCCTGCGGTGTATCACAATTAGATCTACAATTTGGTAAAAACAAAAACAATCAAACAAACAACAAACAAGCAAAATAATGTTTTAATAATATTATTTATTAAAATGACACTAAAATACTATTTACATCAGTGTATGCTCACATGACAACTTATAAATACTTATAAATACTTAAGAAGTGTCACAGGAGAAACAGTGGTTTGTGCAATCATAATAATTACACGAGTGTGATAATATTAGTCCTGGGGTGACAGTAAAAGGGGTTTATTTTTAAGAATAGCTACAGGAAACATCCCTTCTCTTGTTCCCCTGCGGGACACCACGTATACAGTTGTTCGTCTGTGGAATATATAGCTGTAAAAATAGCCTACACAAGCACGTAACTACAACCAGAGATGTAAAGATGCGAGTGATACAAATGTCACTGATACGTTTGAAAATAACGGTCATAATAACGTTTTTCATTGAGAGATGGCCACACTACATGCACGAATGATACAAACTGCAGCCTGTTTCATACTCGTGAAATGAAAGTCACTCAATTGAACGTTTGATGCATCGGTGAAGTGTCACAGGTTCTTCTGAAAGACGCCGCGTTCCCTCTAAATACTCAGTGGATTAGTGCAGCAGTTTATTAATGTAATCCATTGCTACTCTTCCTCTCTCTCTTTTTCCACTACCCTTAATCTCTCTTCACTCTCTCCCTCTCTCTCTCCCTCCTCTTCTCCTCCTTTCTTTTTCAGTGACTCCATGGCAGTCAAAGTCTATATGAAACAATGTTTTTGATATTCCACTTCGTATTTCCCAATCAAACGAAGCGCCCGGTCGACTTAATCTCTGGACACAGTTTAGCCTCCATATCCTCTATCTTTATGGACTCCACATCTTTCCCGCTGCTGATACTCGCTGCTCGGGTGATCTTCGTCAGTGTCTCCTCGTATGGTGGCGGCAAGTAAACCATGAGAAAGACACCGTCGGACACATCAGAACTAGTGCTGTTTAGTCGCTCGGCGTTCCCAGTCAGCGAGGACAGAAATTCGGCGCTGCTCTCCGCGTCAGGGAGGTCCAGCGCTATAATATTGGCCAGGCTGAACTTGGTGCGTCGGCACCGCCGGTAAACCACGAGACCCAGGAGACACAAGACTACAACTGAAGTAACAGGGAGGACAACGTAGAGAATGACCTCAGACTTCACCCCTTCATCGGACTTGAGATCGTTCCAGGGGTAACTCTGAACAAAAACAATAAAATGGACTGTTAGACCACTAAACAGCACCGGCCGACCACCATGGTGCACTGCAGTCTTCAAATCAAAACAAACTGAAACAAAATCAAGTTGCAGTTAATATTTAAATTAAAAGTTAAATCCTTCTGAATTTTCCTGTCTTGGTTATTTAGAAATCAAAACCGCAATAATGGCTCAGAGGTAGGAAATTTTACACACACTGAGAGCTTTTGAACTGGAGTCACTGTCTGAGAATATTTATTCATTTTTTTTTCGGAATAGGCATCCATCTTCAACATTTCCAAAAAGTGAAGTCTCTGATATTGCGAAAGTTTCTCAAGTCTTTATCAGCAGATTAAATAAGACAGTCTCCAGTTATATTTGGGAATCTGTACCGAGTTTGGGAAAATCGCATATTGCACCTCAATCGAACTATTTCCCTAAATCAGTAGGACCGCTTTCAGCCTGTCGGTATTAATCAGATAATGCCGCTTTTGTGCTAGATTAGATATTTTAACAATATAAAATACCACTGAGACCATAACTTTCTGTCTCCTCAAATGAACCATCGTTAACCCAAAACTAGCAGTGTTTCTCTAACTGCGTGCTACGAAGTTAGGCTAAATGAAAGTTTAAAGTTTATTTTTTAAAGTTGTTTTCATATTACCCCTGTGATTATCAGCATCATTTCAAACTTTAAAATCCTTTCATATCTAGTATACTACGACAGGGTCTCTATGAGAACTGCAACAGGAAAATAATAATAATTTATATATAAAAAAGCAATCTTAAAATGTTCATCTTTGAACAATCTGTTCCTAAGGACCAAGGACAGCTCACTGAACCCCGAAAGGCTCCCGCTCTGAATTTCGCCTCATCTGATTAAATCGTTTATTTGCCTACACACTTAATGGACCTCTTCAAATATTTATTCAGTTACAACATTTTATTCTTAAATCTTTTTTTTTTTTTAAATTTGAAACAGTGAAACGCTTGGATTTGTCACACGGTCGGGAAAAGAAGATGCCCACGATCCATAGCTGGACAAACTTTGCCCAGCCTGATCTCAGTCCAACTCTATGTCCAATCTCAAAACGAATTAGCGTTGCAAACAAACAAAGAAAGAAACAAGCAAACAAACAAACGAACGAACGAACAAACGAACGAACGAACAACGGAACGAACGAACAAACAAAAAATTCAATATCTTAAAATACGAATAGCCTATACCACTCAGTTTTCAATGTAACTCTCTGAAGGGTTTTGCAAACATAACCAATTTTGACCTTTCCACAACTTAAGGAGTCAAAGAAAACGTGTACACACCATCAGCGGACCATTTCACATCACAGTTAGGATGTACACAACACAACACCGAACAGGACAGCTAGCAGTAGGAGCGACGTGTTAACTGGGATAACATCTGTTTCATCTGCTACTTTTAACTCTCCGCCTTTTAATAATGACAATACTAAAATCAGTGTCCACAGAGCTGTTCTTGACATTGATGACTCAAACTCACTGAACGTACAGGGGAAAACCCCACCTGCAACTGTTCGACAGAAGGGGGTGAAGGAGACCCAGTGACCCAGTCGTAGGTTCCCCGTCCAGCCGGCCCAAACTTCATCCAACTGCTCGCCAGAAGTGTTCGCATAGTGCTGTTGCTGATGATTGATGATAATGATGATGATATGTAAGGAACAGCCTACCCGGGACGAGTTTGAGACAAAGTAATAGTGTGTCTACGAAAGACAAGAGGGAAAAAAAACACTCGACGCAGCACTAACGTCCGAAGCCGACGATGTCCAGCTGAATTCTGAACTTGAAGGTTCCGTGCGGGAGAAAGAGGCGGCGTAAACTAAGCAGCATTTCACATGGCTGCGCATGCAGATAAACAGTATCCAGGCCACCGTTCCGCCAATGACGCCGCGCGAAAAGAACAGATCTGCAATCTCCTGCAGGGATTTGCGTTGGGGTCTGAACAGCTGGCCTATATTTAACCGAAAGGGAGAGAAAACGGGGGAGGGGGAGGTAGAAGAGGAGGAGGAGGAGGATGGGTCGGTCACTCAACATGGTTAGAATCCACGGCGCGAGGGTTATGGTGTTGGAAGTTTTTTTTTTTTTTTTTCAGTTGAATCAAAACCGGAGCACGTGAAGCGCTCTCCTGCGGGATAGCAGAGATGCCGCGCACTCTGGAAACACCAGACCTAACGTGTAATACCCTCGCAGCTGTTCGACCTTTGGGTGCGAGTGTATGTATGTATATGACTGGGGTTACTGTGAAGCTCTAGGAACACTACAAGCGTGACAAACATGTGCCGGATTAAGAGAGCATGACAGAGCTTTGTTTTCACTCTTCAGAGAGATCATACTAGCACCGCGCCGATTGTTATAAAAGAAAACTTTATGAGTCATATGTCCGTAGATTAACCGCTTAAACATGAGCGCACATGGCAGTCAGGGTTGTAGTCTACCTCTTCACTTCCCAGTCCCCAGCCAGTACACTGACAATGAGCCACAAGTTCAAAAATTGCATTGACTGTATTGAAAGTATGAGGACGACTAACAGAGGCCTTTAACACAATGCTCGAATTTCCCAGACCAGCGGCTCAACGGGGAAAAAAAGGTGTTCAGAACATTATGTGTTCAAGAAATGGTTTGAAGATGCTTCAGGTGTATATATAAACATCAATGTTTCCAAACATTATTTTTTTTAAATTACAACACGCGCACACACACGCAGTCTTGTCTCAGTGTCATCCCTGTTCCACCAGCATCAGCTGTGACTGGAGCCTGTCTCCAATGGGCCTCCAGTGTGTTCCCTCTCGGCAAGCACAAAGAGATATTGTTTCCACCTTTACTGCAAACATGTCAAAATACACCTGAGATCGCATTTTAGCTGCCTGTAGACTTCTGACTGAAAATGATAGGGTAAATAACACACTGTAAAAGTGTTGCTGAGTAGAAGTCAGTTGCACTAGATTAAAACATGAAGATTTTTATGTTTTAATCGATTGATTTTTGCTTCCGATTAAACATACTAATATTGTGTTCAGGAAAACATACATTCTACTACCATATTCTCAAAATGTTCTCTAAAATGTACTTGAGTTTTGTAAGTTCAAGCAAGGACATACAACAATTTAGTAAGGTGAACTAGGTTTAATTTAGTGTCTGTCAGAATGTCCCATACTGTAAACCCAAACATTCAAATAACTTAATTCTATTCAGTTATGTAAACTCAAAATGTCCTTATAAATTCTACTGACTTCAAATTTTTGGGCTGTTATAACACATAATCCAATTCTGAGTTATGTAAACTAAAAACTTTTGAATAATATTAAGTCAATTTTGGATTACGTAATATGAACTCCAGATTAGTAAATCACTATAACTTAAACTTTTGGAGTTCCTATGTCCAGCGTCAGCACCGCGGTGCATTATGGGGCACCTCCACACTCAAAAACAATAATTTGTTGAATGAACTCAATTTACCCATGCCACACATTTCCATCTAAACGAATCAAGTGAAACTAGTCTGTCTTTATTATGTTCTATGAATACAACATACATTTGTTGACGAAATGTAATCGTTTCATTTAAGTTCAATTAATTTGCCATGCACTGAATCCAAATGTTTGCAGGCCTAAATTTGCAAATGATTCATTTGTCTTAATTGTTTATTTACTCATTCTTTTATTTTCTCCAGTGTGATAAAAAAAGAGCTTCTTTATAGATGATATTATTACTACCACTCTCTTCAGCAACAAATCTTTTAACAATCAAGCACGACAATAGAAAATCAACATCTATAACATAGTAAAATGGTGGGAGGGCAGCACATCTTTCACAAAGACAATAACATTCATGGTACACACTTAACAATAACACTATCACAAGTACTAATTAACACAACACAAAGACTACATGATAAACAATAACATAAACTTCTACTAAACACAAAAGGGAAACATGAACTGAACAATAATGAACTGGGTCTAGACAATAGTCCATTTCCCCAAGGCATGCTGGGAAGCTCAGCCCATCTACCGAGAGTATGGAGTATGCACAGTTGCTAGCAATACTTGTGTCATTGATCCAAAGTAACTCATCCTCCTTGAATCAATGTATGTTGATCTGGTCCATCAGAATTTTTGTTGCTTGACATTAAACAAACAAGAGTGAATCATGCAACAAACATAAACACAATACATTCATATTATACAAACATATATCTGTTTTGGTAATAAAACAAATGTTCTTGTTGAGTTTTTGAGCGCACTTACATTCGACCTAGCGAACTGCCTAGAGCAATTGAAAAGAGTTTGTAAAAAAGAGAAAGGACACTACGGTCATCATTACAAGCATTTTCCATTAGGTGCAGCGCTTGGCTGAGAAACCGATGGTGCAACGCTACCAATCCGTGAGACAATGACTGGATGCCTCTCAGAATCTCGTCCAGATGCAGTGATACCGTGGTGACACGACTTTCACTTGGCCCCAGACAGCCAGCACTGCCACAGGTAGGTGCTGTACTGCGACACTGCGGGCCGGTCATGTCTGGGAAAACGGACAGGCGAGGGTTTTGTCGCCTGTCCCCCAGCCGCGACCACCTGATTCTGGATCAGAGCCTCGCAGGTAAACATGAGCTCAGGCAGTGCCTTAACTTAGAAGGCTGAGATCTATCAAATTCATCCTTCAATTAAATGGCACAATATTATTTAATAAACATGTGGTTAAACTAACAGGTCAATTTGCTGTAGTCTGGATGTAACTGAATTGATTTCTGCAATGCTAAAATGAGTGCTCATTATATTTGAAAAATGCAAGTTAAACTAATGTTTAAAAAAAAATCCAAGCAGCAATTGCCTTCATTTTTAGAAGTTTTTTCAATGTTTGCTTTCAGTACTGGTGGCATGAACTTGACACATCTGGCTTTTATTACAAAGAGAAATTAAGTTAAACTACCACATTAGTTACCAGTTGTTAAATAAAATGATGTATCCAATAATGGCATGTATGTTCATTATACATTACGCAAGATATTCCAAGTTAAACCACCATAAACATATCCATGTAGCATGTTGCCTTAATTTTTTTAAAGTTGGTCCCACACTTCAGTTTTTACAAAAAGTCCTGGGGAGAAATGTTGAAGAGGTACTGTATCTGATGACTGATCTTTTAAAAGAAGGAAGGTTGGAGAGAGACAAAGTGGGCTTTGAACCAAACTCTGTTAGAAAGAATCCTTCCACTTCAAATCAAATAATCAACCAATTATCCAACCCATCAAAATACAAATCAACAAACCAACCAATCAAAATACAAACAACCAACTAACCAATCAACCAACCAACCAATCAGAATACAACCAACCAACCACTCAACCAACCAATCAAAATACAAATCAACCAACCAACCAATCAAAATACAAACAACCAACTAACCAATCAACCAACCAATCAACCAACCAACCAATCAGAATACAACCAACCAGCCACTCAACCAACCAATCAAAATACAAATCAACCAACCAGCCAATCAAAATACAAACAACCAACCAACCAATCAACCAACCAATCAGAATATAACCAACCAACCAACTACTCAACCAACCAATCAACCAACCAACAGACCAACCAGCCAATCAAAATACAAACCAACCAATCAACCAATCAAAATACAAATCAACCAACCAACCAATCAAAATACAAACAACCATCTAGCCAATCAACCAACCAATCAACCAACCAACCAATTAGAATACAACCAACCAACCAGCCAATCAAAATGCAAACCAACCAACAAACCAATCAAAATACAAACAACCATCTAACCAATCAACCAACCAATCAACCAACCAACCAATCAAAATACAAACCAACCAACCAGCCAATCAAAATGCAAACCAACCAACAAACCAATCAAAATACAAATAAGTAACCAACCAACCAACCAAAATATAAACCAACCAACCAACCAGCCAACCAACAAAATACAAACAAACCAACCAATCAAAACACAATCCAACCAACCAACCAACCAACCAACAAAATACAAACAAACCAAGCAGCCAAGTAACGACGCAAACAAGCAAGCAACACTCTCCACACTGTCCTCTTGGACTCAGCTTCAAAAAGATTAGCTTGAACTCTAAAGAGTTAATATCCCTGACACACACGATGAAGTGCAACTGTTTATACATAATTAGCAATTATGAAAACAATGAAAACTGACATTAGCAAAACCAAGAAAGTGAACGTTTTGTTTTTGTTGTTGTTGTTGTTGTCATTTATTGTACGTGGCTTTTTTTTTTTTTTTTGGTACCATTTTCATTCCATCACGAGTCGAGCAGACGAGACAGCTTTGGTACTCAGATTTAGAAATCACCAAAAAAAAAACAAAAAACAAAAACCCATGTCTCCACAGGGTTCCTGTAAATCCTGCACTCTCTGCTCATCAGTCAGCAGATTAGACTGTCCTGACACTGTTTGTACCCCAAGCATGCCTGCCACAACTACTGCCGCTTGTCTGGGTTACACTCACACACATTTAAAACTGAACACACATGATGTTAACAAGCATTTACAGAACTGGGTAAAATGGAATAGAATAGAATAGAATAGAATAGAATAGAATAGAATAGAATAGAATCATTCTAAATGAAGAGCCTGCTCACCTGCTCACTCACAATGTTTTAAATGTAAATTCGTTTGCAAATACAGGAACTTAACGGATAATCACCATTTTTGGAAATAAATGGGACCTTTCCATAACCATCCTTTATGTATACATGCCATCATATATGTATACATGCACACACACACACACACACACACACATATATATATATATGTTTGTGTGAATGTATTACATATCTGCGTATACAAATGTCTATTAGTCAGGCATCCCTTTGACTGCTTTGAGGTTAAATCAGTGATGACAGTGAAACTGTCTCTCACATACTGTGGTGTTGTGGATCCTCTCGATGATTACGGACGTCTGGACGTTAACCTACATTTTTAATTGTCTTACATTTGGCTTTTGCTTTCCATTTATCTGGGTGAATCTATGAATGAGTTTAAGGTCTGTGGTGTCTTTCCCAGGCCAGTGAGGCGACAGACACCAGACAGGGTCACAGGACTGTCTGACTGTCTGAATCACAGTTTTAGTGCTATAACACCCACACAGGACACACGCACACACGCACGCACACGTGCACACATGCGCGCACACACACACGCACACACACACACACACTCTCTCACTGTCGCTCTTTCTCACCGCTGACCCCATTAATCACGAGCCACATTCACACTATGTGCATGTTGGTCACTCACTGCCGTGTGTGTTGGTCATCATGTGTATGTAGTGTCTGCATGTGTTTAGACATATATGCGTGTTTATGCGTATGCAGTGTGTGTGTGTGTGTGTGTGTATGTGTGTGTGTGTGTTTGGATGTGTGTGTGTGTGTGTGTGTGTGTGTGTGTGTGTGTGTGTGTGTGTGTGCGAGTGCAGAGTCACTGGCAGGAATTCTGATCATCTTTTAACCCACTTTCTGACACCAGGGGTCTTAACACTATGTGTAAAGCACTGATGTGTATATAGGTCAGGGTAGAGGGCAGACCAATGACAAAAGAGATTTAAAGAGTCTGGCATGACATCTGAGCAATGTCTTCCGGAATTTTCTCTTTATGTGGGCCATTAGCTCTTGCCCTGTTTTTTTGTTTGTTTGTTTTAGTACAAAGTTTCTAGATAATGCTCGTGTCCTTATGTGTACCAGTAAGTACACTGTAGAGAAAAAAAACCTTTATTTGAAGGCTAACATGTTTTGGGTGGTGTAACACTAGCCTCCAGCCAACACCTGGTTCAGCCCCTTTGGTCATTTGGTGATGTTCTGTCTCCCCAGACTATTAGGGACATCTCTCGCTTATTAGCACACGACCTCCATTTGGTATAACTAGGACTCACTCTCAGTTATTTCTTTGCGAAGTATTGTGTCATCCAGCGACTACCAAGCCTTTGTGTTCTAGTCTCAGTATGACCCAACATTACTGTAAGAGTCTTTGTTGGGAAAAGTATGCGGACTTCTAAGATGACCAGTAAAGGAGATCATTAAGAGTCAGCCATGTCAAGCAATGAGATGACAGTAAGATGTGAGCTTAAAATGTGTCATTTATGTGTTACTTGTTTATTGCTTACTCTTTTATGACTTACATGAAGACCTGATCCAATTTTAGGTTAAATTTGTGCAGAAATTCAGAAGACTCTGACGAGTTTCACAAAGTTTCTGTCACTGCTGTCGATAAAATCACCCTGCACATGGATCAATACTCTGTTTCAAAACAGTTGGGTACAAACCCCCCCCCCAAAAAAAACAAAAACACGTGGTTTCTAAAGGGTTCGAGTTTCTCTGGACGAGAGTGAACGTCATAAGATTTGCCCAGACCTGTTGAGTGCAGGAAAAAGAGCTCTCCTGTCTGAACGGTGCTGACGGTGACAGTTTGGGAAATAGACATGGGATTTCTGAAATGACGCAAAGGAAGGGTGAACGCTCGTTACGTAATGAGAACATATTCATCGTGGCCCCGTATGTTTTCATGATGCGTCCCAACACGACTGAGCACAGTGTAAGAAAGGCATATTTAGTGCACAAAACAAATACAAGTTTTTACTATTTATGACCCCTGATTTTAAAAAAAGCGATCATTTCATTTCTGATGAAATTTGGTTGTGTTACAAAAAAAAAAAAAAGAGTTTGGATATGTACAGTAAGACAAATACCGACATACCATCTTTGATACACAAAATATGCTATGCGTGGACTCAGAATGTACATGCTGTGTGTGTACTGAGATTGCATGTGCTATGTGTGTACTGAGATTGTATGTACTATGTGTGGACTGAGATTGTATGTACTATGTGTGGACTGAGATTGTTTGTACTATGTGTGTACTGAGATTGTATGTACTATGTGTGGACTGAGATTGTATGTACTATGTGTGGACTGAGATTGTATGTGCTGTGTGTGTACTGAGATTGCATGTGCTGTGTGTGGACTGAGATTTCTGTTGGATAGCTCTGACACTGATAATTCCTGGATGAGTTCCAGTCAGACCAGAGACTCAAATATGCAGCGTATGTGCAAGAGGAGCAAACTCAGTGAGAGAGCAAAAGAATCCTCAATAAAGCCCAAAGGCACGCACACGCCCCCCCCCCCCCCACACACATACACAAACACGAACACGCACACACCCCCCACACATACACAAACACGAACACGCACACACCCCCTACACATACACAAACACGAACACGCACACACCCCCCACACATACACAAACACGAACATGCACACACACACCCCCCCACACACACATACACAAACACGAACACGCACACCCCCCCCCCCACACATACACAAACACGAACACGCACACACCCCCTACACATACACAAACACGAACATGCACACACACAAGCGCACACACACGCACACACAAGCACGCACACACACGCACACACACACACACACACACACACACACACACATAGCCTTCGACTGGTACTGTGAATATTGTATACTACACCGATTAAATGAAAAGTATTTAACTGTTTC
>NC_044501.1:7705163-7782663 GCF_902362185.1 Chanos chanos | reverse complement strand
TGTAGGGCCAGAAACAAACACCCCTAATGTGTTGTAACAGATCCTGACTTGTTTTGCAGCTCACGACCACTGCAGGAAAAACAGGATTTGATTCCACCCTCCATTTTCACAGATATCAAAACATCATTGTGTGAAATATGCGTGGTAAACGACAGGACAGGACTAACCCCCCTCGACCCCCCCCCCCCAAAGAAAACCCCACTTCCACATTCTCTCACATTGCCGTGAGAAACCATCCCAGTGAAACTCTATATGAACACAATCAGATACATTAATCCATTTCAGCCATATACCAATATTATTTACACTGGAATAAATGAGAAAGAGACGAATCCTTATATTTGCAGAACCCCTTGAAAGAAATAAGAGTTTGCCACTACGCATACTCTGCTGTAATTCTGACAGCAGAGGGCGGCAGACATGTATTACTGCCATGCCCACAGGTGCCGTTTATACCTGTGGTGACGTCAACGCTCCTCACGCCTACTCACTTTGGATATACCTGCGTCTCTTCCTGCAAGTCACATTTTCAGAGAGTCTGTCGGATCGCCAGATTTTTTTATCCAGTAAAAGGGTCTCGCTAAGGTGGTTTATGGGGAGATGGGGTGTAACGAAAAGCGGCGACAGAAGCGGACACGTCTGATTTTATTTTTTTTTAATCAGTGAAGCGCGAGCGGTGTCCGATTAAATCGTGGGAGGCATTTCCAAGAAGTTGACTCTAGAGCGTATACTTCCGTTTGTCTAACCACTCTTAACGCCTAAAAGTCTGGACTCGTCATTGCCTGGCGGATAGTAGAATAGATTTTTCTCACTCGCACCTGTTTACCTCCAATAATCGGCTAATAACGAGTCGCAATGTTGTTCCGCAGCTGGGTTGATTATCATTGAGACCTTGCTCTTTTCGAGAGCCTCGTTGTGTGGGTGATTTATTATCGGTAATTGCAATGGGTTTCCTACTGGCGCTTGCTCTGCTGATGGTTGTCACCGCGGCCACAGAAGACGGTGAGTATACTGTTATTAATTATGCGCACACATGTATATATATATATATGCGTGTGTGTATGTATGTATGTATATATATATATATATATATATATATATACACACACACATATATTGTGTGTGTGTGTGTGTGAGCTCCGAGGTTGAGTTTTAGACTGTTTTAGTTTAGCCTAATTAATATTTGTCTTGGTGGGAGAAGGTGAAGAGGATGAAGACCTACTGTCTTGTATATTTCTCTCTGATTGATGTTGTAGTTGCTCATGTAGAACTTGGCTGGGCACATAGTAGAGCGTGGCTGTAACAAGTTAAAACTTGTCTGTGTCGTAAGCGATAACTCGCTGATACGGAGAAGGCGGCCCACGCACGACTAGACTGAGAAGCTAAAGTACACCGAATCAATCTCTTATCATCTCTTCTCCTACACAAGAGACCATAAAATGTTAGTCCGCATCCCCGTCTTGTAAACATGTATTTTCGACTAAAGATTTAAAAAAAAACCCTGAATTGATGCTCCCAGCCCAGACACGAGACGTGTTTTTTTTAACGTTGGATTGTGGTTAAATGTTTGGAATCATAAAACGAGCCTCGATTCATCAATCGATTTCAAAGTCCAGATCAAGTTCTATTTCTCTTGAGTGTAATTTTCATCACAGATGTACCTCTGTCTTTATTTATACAGTGCTTATTCTATATCACATTTAATCTCATAAAAAAACGTTGAGTGGAATGGGAGTGAAAAATGCCTTACAATAAAAAAGAGAAATGCGGTACTGTAGCAGTAGACGGGCGTCTCAGGCCAGACGATAGGCACGGTCAAAACGACACTATCAGCTAGTAAAGCGACATGAAGTCCATAGTCCAAAGCATTACTTTTAAAGTTCCTTTACACAGAACATTTATTTTATTCGCCAATTATTTACCGATTTCTTCTTCATACTGACAATTTTAGTCTACTTTTCTTTATACTTTGTATTGCTGTTTGGTCAAGACATTTATATGGCAACTAGAGTTAGACTGGTCGGCAAAACATTAACATTTTTATTTGACGGGTTTTAAAGCAATGATGACGGAACTGCCTCTTGTGAGATAGGACAGTTCCTCAGAAACAGAATTGTTCCCATTCGGTGTGATGATTAAACCTTAGGTGCTTGGGTTTTAGCTTGGCTTTTTTTTTTTTAAAGGAACCTTTCTAAATAAGACAACTGCACCCTCATTGTGAAACAACCAGACAGTGTTGCTTCACTGTGACGCTGACATCTTCTGTGCTCTGCGGAAGTTTCCATCTCTGGACTGCGGCCAAAAAACAAACAAGACAGAGATTTACTGGGGAACAAATGCATACATCCATACGTATCGCTGACATATAGCCTACATATATACATATACACACATGTCCATCTATCACATTTTACAAGCTAAAACTAATATAAAACAACGACAGAGAGAGAGAGAGAGAGAGAGAGAGAGAGAGAGAGAGATGGGCATATTTAGATGTGTGGGCTCTTGGTGGCATTCTCTAGACTAAATGAGGTTTTCAACATCTGATAAAGAACATTCTCATGAAGACATTTGCCTGTCCTCGCCGTGGGAGACAGTGTCACAAAGACATTGCTGTTATTGTAATAAGGTATATAGCACAGTTCACACACATTACTAATTAGTAAGTGCTTTACAAATGAGCAGATTAACAAACATATAGAAAACATAGAGATTGAAAAAAGGCACTAAAACAGTTAAAAAAAACACAGAAAAATAAAAGATTATAAAGGAAGAGTGCATGAAAGAACACAGGAAACACATCCAAAAGTAGAGTGCGTATGTGCGTAAGAGAAATAATCAACTGTTTACGGTTAAGATTGGGGTCAGAGATAGTTTATTAAATGTTTACTGACAGTAAAAGGGAAGCCATTGGAAAGTCCCACTTTTCTATAAAGACAAATGTGTGTTTGCATGAGTCATGGCTTCCTGAAAGTTTCTATTTACAAAAACCAGGGGAGCAGGTTTTTAGATGTTACTCCCCCATCATTATTAAACATTGGCTGAAGTAAAAGCACATTACACCTTTAAGGCTGTCTCTTAAACGGCATAAGATGTTAGTCCGCATCCTCATCTTGTAAACATGTATTTCCGACTAAAGATTAAAAAAAAAAACCTGAATTGATGCTCCCAGCCCAGACACAAGATATGTTTTTTTTTTTAACGTTGGATTGTGGTTAAATGTTTGGAATCATAGAGGAGCCTCGATTCATCAATCGATTTCAAAGTCCACACAAAGTTCTATTTCTCTTGGGTGTAATGTTCATCACAGATGTACCTCTGTCTTTCTTTATCTGTACACGTACGGTGCTTATTCTATATCACATTTAATCTCATAAAAAAAACGTTGAGTGGAATGGGAGTGAAAAATGCCTTACAATGTGCCTTCCAATAAAAAAGAGAAATGCGGTACTGTGGCAGTAGATGGGCGTCTCAGGCCAGACGATAGGCAAGGTCAAAACGACACTATCAGCTAGTAAAGCAACATGAAGTCCATAGTCCAAGGCATTACTTTTAAAGTTCCTTTACACAGAACATTTATTTTACACCTTTAAGGCTGTCTCTTAAATGTGACCCCCCCCCCCCCCGACCAATAAATAAATAAAAGTTAAAAAATGGTTTAGTGAGGGGTGAGAGGCAGGCAAGGTGTTGATACAACAGCATGTTGTTGGAATGTGAGGCTCAGTCCAACTCCCAATACGACCGTGAACAATTTGTGCCTTCATGTCTTTCCTTGTCTCAACCTTCAGTCACCAGCTCTCTGCTCTCAGAGCAGACTGGCATCCATTAAACGATAATAAAACACAAGCCTGAGTGTAAAATAAGAGAGAAGCCAGCTCCACCCTTCTAATCTGCATTCCTGTGTCGTGCCAGTGGTACAGGGACATTCTGGTTAATCGTATACTGTGAATATTAGACGTAATACTAATATCACTTAGCTGTAACCATAACCTTATTTCAGAACCTGAACCCAGTGAAAAGACATTTATTCTGAAAAACTCTATTTACACCTCAGCGCTCTGAACACTGAACCTAGAAATGAATCAAAATAACTATTCATTATCCTTAACAATTATTAAATAATAGCATTAAAGTAGCAAGTACAATAATACTCTTCGAATTCAATACTTCTATAGCTAACTAAGTTCCTGGAGCACCACATTCAGTAATTTGGAAACAATTTATCACAATTTAAGACTGGGAATACAAACGTACACGTTTATTACAATGATCAAATTCAACGGTACAGAATGAATCTAATGTCGAATAAATTGTGATTCAGGTGGAATTAAGGCAATCTGCTATACACACACACATACAACAGCATCTAAACTACTCACAAGAGGACAAACAACTAATGGCTGACAATAACAATATCCTCCTTACCTAAAGTATGTATGAATGAACAACTACGCGAGTATGAGGCATTACTCACGAAGAGGCACGCTTAACCAAAAGAACTATCTGAGTGATGTTCTAGTGGAGTTACACACAAAAGGGTAGTGAGGGAAGGAGAGAAAAAGGGGGACGAAGAAGAAGATCAGGCCCAGCCACATTCAGGTATGAGAGACCGGAGTGTCTGAGGTTAGAAACAGGAGACCGTGAGTAAGACTTCCTTGTCGGTGCCGGGAGAGTCTCTCAGCATCACGGATCTGCCAAAGTGGTGGGGCTGGGCTGATTCTTCGCAGAGATGAGTGGGTCAGAATGGATGGATGACATTACGGGTCGGGACAACCTGAGCTCAACTGGAGCTGAAGCTGAACCGCAGCTTAGCTGAAAGCCGAATTGAAGTATAGAGGGAGGTCTGGCATTTTAACTGATATGCAGATGGGGGGGGGGGGGGGGGGGGGCGTGCTGCTATCCTTTTGGGGGTATCTCTGCCTGAAGGGAGGAGACTCTCCTTGGAATTTTCAAAGGGATAGAAAGGGTCAAGAAAGGGTGAAAAGAGGTAGCAAGGGTTAAGGAATGGTGACAAGTGATAGAAAGGTCAGGGAAGGGTGAATAGAGATAGAAAGGGTCAGATAGAGAGAGAGAGAGAGAGAGAGAGAACAGGGGGTCATGGAGAGAGTCTGTGCAACATTTAATCTCAGAATCATTCTGTGCAACGTTTAATCTCAGAATCATTCTGTGCAATGTTTAATCCCAATCATTCTGTGTAATGTTTAACCTCAGAATCATTGAATCATTTATCAGCCCACACATTGCAAAGTAAAAAGTCTCTCCTCCAGTTGCCGCCTGACATTCCCTCCTTCCTGGCCCGGCGGGTTAGCGACGAGCTGACTCACCAGGGCAAACAAGTCGTCCGTGGAGCCGCTGTTCACCAGTTTCTTTTGCTGGATCAGATGACTGGCGAGTCTCTGGAACGTGGGCAATCAGATGAGCAGTCCCTCCTTTGGAGACAGTCTCTTATTCTGTTTCTGCCTCTCTTCTGAGGTGGCTGGCATCCTTGGCACAAGCATGCTGTGACGGAAGCACCTGTTGTCCGTTGTGGAACTGTTGATGGCAGTCCTCAGGGGAAAGGAGCTTGGAAAGGTTCACAGCAGTGTATTCACAGCAGGACGTTGGAGTGGCTTGTCCTGAGGTTACTACTCCAAGCTTGCATATCAGGGCATGTGAGTGAGGGGAGTTACCCTGAAAGTCAGTGGATGGTTCTGAGCCCCATAGTCTATTTTCATGGCAGTCAAAAAGGGGCTTGAAACAGCTTAGGAAGTCCATGCCGAGCAAAAGCATTAGCCGTCTCTCAATGTGCATTCTTCTCTGTACTTGCATTCTCGTTGACTTGTGAGATGTCATCAGTCACAGCTGAAGTACTGCACCATTTCGAAGTTCACATCTAGCCAAGAAAAGATCAAATACTCAGATGTGTTCTTGATTTCATGGGTTTTATCAAGGATGCATCAGGAGGTGACTTATGTGGACTTGGGGAGCCAAGTTTCCCAGAATGCATTTCACCCAAATTTCACAGAAGTTGCGATAATGGCGGCAGACGAGCTACAACATAACTGTAAATTTCATATTATGACTTTTTTTCTGTCACCAAATGTAGTTTTAAAGATTTTTCAGGTGAGAAATTAATATTTCAGAATTCAAATATGGGTCGGGAGCGTCTCCTTGAAAGTCCTGAATGTTCGGAGATGTGACGTTTACTAGCAGACCGAGCTAGTTAGCTCCAGAGCCTCTAGCCAGCGAGAACACTGCTGTTTCAAATGCAGTTTGAGCGTACTGCATCCTCCTGCATCATCGGGAGTCCAGACTCCCGAGTTGAACTTGCGAGTCCGAACTCCCAAGAACAGGAGAACGTACTTGGTGTACTTCGTATTGAGAAATGGCTATTGTGTCCTCATGGGAGGCCACATAGACAGGGCACTTGACTGCCAATTGCCCGAGTGTTAGTTCAAGCTAAACCACACCCCTGAGTGGTTGTGACTGTGTGTGGCTCAAAGGCTGTGAAGTTGAGATCACTGGCTTGAAGCTGCAGTGGAAGACCCTTGACATGTGTCTGTCTTTGAAGTTCACTGAGGAGTGAATGGGTCATAAGGGAGACTTCTGCTCTTATGTCCAGGAGGGCTTATACTGCAATGTTTAATCTCAGAATCATTCTGTGCAATGCTTAACCTCAGAATCATTGAAACATTTATTAGCCCACACATTGCAAAGTAAAAAGTCTCTCCTCCAGTTGCCACCTGACACCTGTTTAGAGATCAGGCCCAGAATCTAGCTAGTCTGATCTTTGAGCATCAATCCCATGTTTTGCAACCTCCATCAGATTGGCCTAGTATACCAAAACCACACAGCCCCATGCTTAATCTTCACTCAAGATCTTTCTGCCCTCAAAACAACTGAAGCAGAACGACTGTAGAATGCTATCAGCATACATTCAGTGTGGGGAAAAAAAACAAAACAAAACAAAGAAAAGCGAGTGACCATTTCTAGCGTAGCCTTATAATTACATTGTGCATTTATTCAGTATTCAGACACTTTCATCCAATGCGCCTTTCAAATGAGGCAAAAGGATGGAGCAGGCTGTGGTGTATGTGTCCTGGCTAAGTTCAGGGATTGACCAGATAGAAGCGCAAGAACAGTTGAAGAAAATAGTGGGGGTAAACTGCTGACAGATACAGGTAGACACAGTGCCTGTGAGCAGGGGGGCCGCTAAAGTCTAAGAGAGGAAACTATTGCCTAGTGTGTGGGGGATGAAGCACGGTTAACTGTGGGGATGTTATCAACAGCAATGAAGCAGGTGTGTGACTCAGAAGTACATGCTGCATATTATAATGTGTACCATAAAAAGTGAATGGAGACGGGTCAGCATAAACTTCAACAGACGGCACTTACAAGGGAGTGCCAGGTAAAATACGTGATAGAGGGAGTAAGTCATACAATACGCTGGAACGAAGGTCATTTGAACTGTTCGGCAATAGGTACGGGGTCAAGTTTAAGGGAGTGGATGAGCTCGCAGATGTGGTGGTGAAGTTTTCGAGGAAGAGAGGCGTCTTTGAGGCGCTTCTTGAAAGTTGTGAGTTAGTGTAGAGTTTGGATGGGAGCGGGCAACTCATCCCACCGTCGAGTAACTCTGCATGAAAAGATACCAGTTAAGCACTTTGTGCCACACGGTTGTATGATCTCGGACGGCTTTCAGTTAGTGACTGATGATAGAAACTTAAATTTCATTAGTATATATTTAACTCTCCTTTAGCTCACTGCTTTATAAAAGGCACATAAGTAGACCAACAGACAGACAGGCAGATACATGGTCAGTGAGATAGACAACTTGAGAGTAGACTCCTGTGTGAGACACTACAAAAACATAAGACCAGTTACCGTGGCGATTTAAGGCAAAAAAAAAAAAAATAACCCAAAGGACAGGAAAAACCAAAATCTAAAGTGTCGTCATTTTTAAAAGACCAAACACAACTCTCTGTGTGTTTCAGCTGGTCTCTCCATCATGCCAGATCCTTTCAACGTGTCAGTGAGCTGTGACAACTTTGACACTGTTGTATACTGGAATTATATGGCCCTTCACCTCAGGCCAGTCTTCAGACTAACAGTCAAAGACGATTTTGGGTAAGTAGCATTTTATTAGATGATTTAGACTGTTTCCAGTGTCTGTCGAAGATGACATGATTTGTTTTTTACTGTTTGTTTTTTATATGTTAATTTTGTATTACCAACACTTTTCCTTTTTAAATGAAATTGGAATGCAGTACATTTTGACATAAGATTTGTGTTTTGTGTTTTTTGTTGCTGTCTGTTTTTTCTTTATTTCTTAGGGATGTGATTACACTAAACACAACTCAACTCCATTACAACATCTCCAGCCAATTAAGAAAGGGCCAGTGCAACCGCTACAATGTTGGTGTGGCTGCCATTAATGGAGAAAAGAAATCAGAGATTGTCTCTCCAAAAATATTTGCCTTCAGTAAATTGAAGACGGCAGATATGTTCTGTAAGGTTTTTTTCCCTTAAAAATGTGTGCAGTCCATCACTTTTCATTTTCTTTTAATTGAACATTGTGGCTGGACATTTAAATATATAAAGGTCACGAGTCCACATACGCATACATCACAAGTTAAATTATTTTATCATGAGAATATAGGGTTCAACAGAAATTTTCAGTGTCGAGAACAACGAGATGAATACTAACATGAAGGAAAAGTCTCTGCTCACACCTTACGATGTTTAATATTCAGGTGCAATGATAAATACTTTTCTAATTACAGGTAAGCTTGATTTTCCGGCTGTAAACCTGTCCATGGTTAACAGGAATCTCAGGGTGCAGTTTGCCAATCCTTTACGAATATACAGACACGCTCCAGCTCTACAGAAGTGTGAAGATGACCCACTTGTCCTTACATACATGGTCCAAACTAAACAGGTATGACAGCTAAAAGAGCCCATTGCCAGTGTCATTCTGTCATTATTATGTCATTATGTCATAATATTGTTGTTATACTCATTATGCCATAAAGTTTTAATGGAGTTTTAACCAACTGTGGACGATGAGCTGATGATTCCTCTGGTTTCTCTCAGTATCCAGAGGGACTAACATCTGAGTGCGATTCAGATAGCGAGATGTGTGAGGCTAAATTTCCAGCTGATGTTGACACAGAACGTGAAGAGCTCTGTGTCAATATGACGGGACAGGTTGGCCATACACTTTTCAGGCAGTTAGAGGTCTGTCGTCACTTCCCTCCTGAGTCCGGTAAGCGCACGAGCATTTCCCTGCGTGCTCTCTGCTTCAAGAAGCTCATCTAAGGCATTCTCATGTCAGGGAGACATTTAGTTTTGCGTCTTCTCAATATTCATATTTTGTGTTTGGGGGGAAAAAAGCAGTCAGTCATGAATTACGACATTAAATATTCAAGCTGAAAAATGACTACAATTTACAACAGCTAAAAATGACGATGGTTTCATGATGTACAGGATCCAAACGTTCTCCCTCTGTCTTTTTTTTTACAGAGCCTTCAATTACTTGGATTATTGTCCCCATTTTAATAATGCTCACCATGCTGCTCGTTGTGATGGGAACAGGTTTCTTTCAGTACAAGGAAATTCTAAAGATGAATCCAGACTTTGTGGCAAAATTTTTTTCGGTCAGTTTCTGCTTGTCATATTCTCAGAAACATGCTCTGCTGCGTTTGGATATTGAGATGGTGCCTGTTGATGATTTGAAAAACTATGCTTTACGACTGTGTGTGTGTGTGTGTGTGTGTGTGTGTATGTATGTATGTGTATATATATACATATATATATATGTATATATATGTGTGTGTATGTATATATATATATATATATATATATATATACAGATAGATGTGGGTCTTTTATGTCTCATAAGTACATTTGTCCTTACTTCCAGAATTTTATTCTGTCTCCATTTGACAATACTCTCAACCCGAGTCTTGAGCACACAGAACTTGTTTCCGTTGAAGAAAAACCTCTCCCACCCACAGAGGTCACGGAAGAACATCCTTTAATAGTGGTCACTCCTGTGCAGCCTGGTGAGGCTGTCTCTCCTCAGCGTACACCGAGCCACACCAATCACAAAGATGATGAGAACTATGATGAAAATGGTTATGGAGGTTCTGTGAAATCTGAATCCGAATCTAGCACATGGATAGACGTGAATTCCGAGGGGTACGATCGACCCCATAATACGTTTATGATAGAGCTTGCTGGAGACAATGTGGAGGCATATGGCGCCAAATGTTAAAACTGAGGGTCAAACGGTGTTGACCTCGGATTCAACCTTCAGAGACTGCGGAGGATTTGCCAGCTTGTGCACCGAGAATGAACTTTCACCGAATCTTTCTTACCTCTTGAAAACAAGAAGGAACTCACATAAAAAAAATGCTTTTACTATTCTGGTCAGAAGTGTCTTCAAATAGCTGGCTCATAATAACTGATAAGCTGATTTTGGAACTTTGTACAGAGAAAGCACTTTCGTCTGAATATGGAGCTTATGATTCTTAAGACAGTTGTGCATACATCTGATGTCATGCACAAATTCTTTGATTTTTCTTATGATTTTGATATGTATCAGAAACTCAGGACCATTGTCGAACATTCTGTAGACTTTTTTTTATTAATTTAAGTATGTGATGGATGGTGGCTTGTAAAATGTCACTCAGGGTTATCTGAGGTTAGAAGCTACTGAGACAGTTGCTGTTGAACTGAAACAATGAAAACAGAGTTTATTTTGAAATGATGAGGTAATGAATGTTGTTCTTGATGATACTGGATGGTTGCACATAGTTGTAACTTACAGCGCAACATGTCTTAATAGTTACGATCAGGGCCAGTATTTCGCTTTGAGCAGTTAAGCAGTTTTTAATCATCATTAAATTGTGATTTGTGATTCCCATGAACCGCAAAAAAAAAGAAAAAAAGAAAAGAAAAATAAGAAGTCAGGTCGTCCATGATAATTAGGATGCCCTCTGAAACGTTGAAAGCATATCAAAAATGTCAGTCATTCAATAATTAGTTCCGCCAGAGACACTTAACCAAACTGCTGGTTAAACACTGCAGTTTAATGGTAAATGTAGCTTAAATGCGGTTTACTGTAACATCTAGGACAGAGAGGAATCGCGTAATTGACAGTGAAAGACAGAGAATGGGTGGAGACAAACTCAAAAAGAACAAACTTCTGGGAAAAATCTGCCACATCCAGACAAACAGAGCTGAAGGACACATCTGGTCTTAAGATTGGGAATAGGTTACGAGTGGAGTCGGTATTGTAGTGGGAATTTGGTCTGGAGCGCTGAAAGACTGGAGAACCTGGGGCTGGGGTTTTCTATCATAACGAGGCACTATGGTCTAGCGGTAAGAGAACTGGGCTTGTGACCAAAGGGTTGCTGGTTTGATTCCCAGGACCAACATCCATGGCAAGGGCGCAAAGGAACACGTCCAGTGTATGTATTCACTACCGGTATGTTGGGTGGGTTAAATGCAGAGGACAAATTCACTGCTCAATTCACTGTATGTGTGTGTGCAGTCATGGAGATTTAGTATCCCATAACAATACTGTTATATTATCCCATACCAATGGCCAGTGAACACCCTTTTCTGATGGTGACATGACCAGTGAACACTCTTTGCTGATGGCAACATTTTTTATATTATTATGCTCTCCTTTGAACCTCATCTGTTTGTATAATGTATAATATAGAATGTATAATGGGGGGGTGTTTGCAATTTTTGTTTTGATGTGATATGGGAACTGTAAAAGATCAAAATCAACAACAGCGCTTAACCATAAATGCTGCTGCAAGGTTGGATCCACTGAGCCGTCATCATTTTCGTGAAGCACTTGGATCTTGAAGCAAGTTTTAAAAGAGCAGGAGACCTGAATGGGAGCGTTGCCACGGTGACACGGCTCTCAAACTGGAGAACCGCAGGACGATCAGAGAGAGAGAGAGAATGGCTGGGAAACGATGGCGGGAGAAGTTTGAAAGACGTTGTGCATTGACACCAGTCGGACTAAATGACAGACACGACAAATTCACACCACTGATACAACTACAACTCAACTCCCATTAAAATCGATAAGAATATATTGTATAAGAAGTCCGCTGGCAACCGAGCCTTTCCTACCGCTCTCCCTTCCTTTGGAATGGTTTACCTAAAGAAGTTAGAGAAGCAAACTCTCTCAATAACTTTAAAACAAAACTAAAGACTTATCTATTTTCTCGAACTTATGCATGATATAATTTTGATTTGACTTTGTTATAGACATGTAAAGCCCTTTGAGACTATAAATAGTGATATTGGGCTCTAAATAAATATTATTATTATTATTATTATTATTATTATTATTATTATTATTATTAAGAAGAGCTCACCTCGTATGGGAATCTGCTACATTATGAGGGAGCTGAGGAGAACGTGAGAATGTTTCTAATCAGTCTGGTTAAGAAAGAAACCTTGGACCAAGGTACGTGTTATGGTACTCCAGAATTGTAGATCATATCTAAATTTTGTGTGTTGTAGCCAGATGGTATATACATTTAGTGTTGGCAGAAGAAACAGGCGACCCATCATCCTCGCGTTTCAGTCGCCTCTCACACTTTCAGCGTTCTGTTCTGTGATGCTTCCAAAGCATTGTTTTTATATTAAATATATGACCTTAATTTACTTGTCTAAAAAGACTGGACTGTCTTAGGTGATCTAGGGTTTCAGATCATGTTTGCTCACAATTTCACCTTAAACTGCTGAAATTAAACAAAAAAAAAAAATGAAAACTTGAGGTTGGGTCTGCCTCTGTTTTTTTTGTGTGTTTTTTTGTTTTTGTTTTTTTTCAATTATTATTATCATTCCTGATGTGTTATTAACAAAAAAACAATGCACTATCAACATAACAGCACGCAGTTACAGACGTTTTCAGGTATCCTGCTGCAGGAACATATCAGACCATTAGTAATATAATCATACACGTAAGTGCCGTGTGTTTTATTGGCGACAACAAACCCTTTTCTAAGATTCACCCCATAACACACAGCAGTACCGCATTATCAGTGTGGGCTTTGCTAATGATCTCTGAAGGGGAAATGCAGGTCATCTCCAGAGGCGATGGCAGGCGGATGGGAAAGGCGTTGTCATTGTTTGGATGAAGCTGTCATTAAAAATAAGTGTGTTGTTTTGATGTTATGTTAAGGTTTTCTATAAATGTGGGCGAGCGTTTTGCCGCACGCCAAACTTATACTCGCCTCCAAAAAGCAGAGGATCCGCCTACGTTCCCGGTAGTCTGGCGTGGGCCCGTTGATCCGTTTGACATTCCCGCACCGTGGAGATTAATTGGATCTGTGGAATGTCCGCCTGGCCGTGGGTCATCTGATGTTCCTGGATATGTGGAACACGTCTTTGGCTGGAACGGTCAGATGTTCCCGGATGTGTGGAGCGTGTCTTTGACCTGCGTCTTTGGATAGTCGGATAACCGATATTCTATTGATGGAATTATTTATAATTGTGCTTCAGAAGGAGAATTCACAGTTTACAGAACTTACAGTTCCTGAAAACCACAGCTAACTGGATAGCCTCTATTCTGATGAGAAGTCGTCTGGCTTACCATCCTGCAGTGTCCAGTTCAGCTAACCCATCTCTCCCCCACATGACATGTGTCATTGTCATTGTTATGATGTCCCGGAAGGTGTTTGGGACTCAAGAAATATCAGCGCTCAACCCAACACACCTGCCAAACAGACTAATCCAAGGGCTTTCACTCACATCTGCTCCCCTCCACTGAGTATTCAGACTGCTGAAATAATTTGCTAATCGTAACCCTGTCTAGTGTCAGCCGTAGGTTACACGGGCTTAAATAAACCGGGTTAACGACATTCACTCTGGATGAGAGGTGAAATTTGGAGCAGAGGTGTTTTAGGACTCTAGAATAACATCCACTCACACCTGATGTGTAACCTGCACCCACTAAACAGAAACGTCGGGTTTCAAATAAATGGAGAGAAGTGGACTCTTATTAGGAGTATGAATTGAAATTCTGGATTTAATTGAGTGGATTGTAGCGGAGTCATATATTAGAGGTATGAAGTGTGCTTTCTGTGTTAAGTGTTTCTTCGCCAACATGGGCTGCACCCTCGTAAATTACACTCACTGATCCTGAGTGTTAATCTCTTCCCTTCAACCCATTTATGCTAATAGTTCATGAATTGCATTTGTTCGTAATTTTTTTTAATCTTTCGAATAGTTCTTTTTATGGTACATCGGTATGTGTGTATTCCAACCTATTTTAGTCCTGGGGGTGTCTTCCAAGTACGTGGTTTAGTGACTAACCCAGATAAATTAACTCAGAGTAAGTAGTAAACCTCCTAATAGATTAAGTAGTAAACCTCCCTATGGCTTTGTTTTGCTAGGAGATGGAAGCCATAGGGCTCCTCTTGTCGTGTGTGAGTTAAAATCAGTGCCCCCTCAAAAATCTATATAAAAAGCGCTGTGTTACGCCGTGTATATTAGCAAGGAACCGTTCGAGTTTTGCTTCTGCTCTCCCACCGTCCGTAGACTGCTCTCCTTATTAATACCACTTTACCGCTTGGTACTTGTAGTACAAATTGGTAGATTATGACACTGCTGCAGGCGAACAAATCTGGGAAAAACAACAGCAACAAAAAACCCGGATCGGTCGATGCAGTATCGATGCAGGTTTGGGTAAACATGTTGCGTAAAGATGGGCGTGTTGTAACAAAGTTGGCCTTGGTACAAATAACCCTTCCTTTGCATGAGGTGCTTTATGATTGACAGACAAGAGTGTCTCTCTCTCGCTCTCTCTTTTAGTGCACTTTGCTAACGATCATAATGGCATAACGGCTTTTTTAAATTTGACAAAAACATGATTGTTGAAACAACTGTACATTTTTTGTATATTATTATGTCAATAGGCATAAAGCGTAAAGATACATAAACTCTAAAACATAAAGTATAAGGAAGACTGGAGCAAATTTGTTTGGGGTTTGAAAGAATTTGAATATTGTTTTAAAACTGTACACACGATCAAAAGAAGAATTTGAATTCCAAAGTATTACTCTGGACAATCTTTTAAATTTTGAATAAACACATGTACTCGACATTTTAAATAGCGTCTTACACTCTCTCCCACTCAGACTGTATTCAATGTAGCACACGCTTGTTACCGTTCGTAGTTTCTTAACCGGCCAGATAACAGCTGTTTGTAGATACGGCTTCATATTGAGTATGCCTGTTCCTGTTAATGCGTTTAGTGAGTACATAGTTACGGATTTTATATAGTGCAGTTGAAGAGAACTCGCTATGACAGCCTGGTGAACAAGAGGGCCCCCTCCCCGAAATAAGAACAGAAACAGCGTCACCCACCAGGAAAGGCAGCGCTGGATTGGAGGTCACTGCCATTAAGAACGACAAAGCGTGATTTTAAAAGTGAAATTCTGTATTGTACTTATGACCGTTACTAGCGAATGTTGTATGATTAGTTAACCACGTTTAGGCCTATTAAGTAGCCTAGAATTTGACACTGCCTTTACATGTTTAGAAGTTTCCATCCTCCAGCATACTGTATAGCCTATTAAATAAATCAAACAAAACATTTCCTGAGGCACTGCGTTGCCACTTAATTTTATGCTCATATGTTTATGTTTCTATATTTTCTTTATATTTACATTTTGGTAGTCATATTTTAATACCCTCTAGCTTGATACTGCACTCTGAATCTCGTTGTACATTTACGATGACAATAAAGGTAGTCGTTATACATTTACTTGTTGCCTGTATTTCAAGATTCTCTGTTAAATTGTTATTATCAAGTTGTAGGCCTATGTATAGATTACAGTATACAAAGATGTGTGTGTGTGTTCTGGGCCTGTGTGGGCGTGGTGGAAGTGAACTGTTGCAACATAAATTAAATGCAGTGATGTATTCACTATAATTCCAGGTTCCACTACCTGATATGAATTAAATCCATTTAAATACCAACTGTAACAATTCACACACAACATTGTGAACTCGATAACACAGTTGTCTCCAGCTAAAACCAATACAGACTGTCTGAGACCAGTTCAACCAGTACAGACCATTTGAGACCAGTTCAGCCAATACAGACCATTTGAGACCAGCAGCTTTTTCAGCTGGAACCAGACCAATACATTCCAGTAGAAATTTCTTTTTTTTTTTAAATGGTTTTCTACTGGTGTTCTACTGGATGTCTACTGGGCATTCCAGTAGAAACCAGTTCTGAAACCAGTTGAATGTGTTTCAATTGCCCTATAAAAAACAATAGGAACCAGTTACAATTGCTATTGGTTTTTAAATGGTTTTCTACTGGTGTTCTGCTGGATGTCTATTGGGACTTTCTACTTGATTTGTGCTGGAATTTCCACTGGGGACGGATTAGTCGCTTAGTTAATTTTGTCATGTTAGCCTACTGGTTTTGATGATGTAAGCAGAATATATATTTTTTAATGTTATGTAATGTAATAATTGTACATGTGTCTGGGAATGCTGGTTCATCTGCACTGTTTAGTGTGTTTGGATTTACATCGTGACATGTCCTTGTGAAAGCAAATAAACAAACATCTGTTGCTGCCGGGATGCTGGTCGTATTTGAAATCAGTGAGAGATTTTGCAATGGGAATTTACGGGCGATATTTTCAGTAACATAATGACAGCACACAGGTGATGAATAAGGATCATAGCAGTTGTCGAACTGAATCTACTGGTTTACACTTGGGAGGTGTAAAACACAACACAATAAAACCACGAATTCCATTTCCAAGAATTTCTGATGAAACTTCCTCCCAAGCGAGGAGCGGCTCTTATTGAGATGCAAATATACAGCCTTCCACTGTATTAAGCTCACATATCAAATTATGTTTCAAAATTATGTTTTATGTTTCTTTTTGTCGTTTTCTGTTTTTGTTTGTTTGTTGTTTGAGAAACGCGGTGGTGAGTTATTTAAGCTTGATGGTTACAGCGGATATGATAGTCTGCATCACCTTGTTGGTTGTAACTATTGGTTGTAACCACGGTTTCAGTTCCAGTGGGTGAGTGTACCATCGACAGCTTCACAAAATACAGACTATCACTGTTCAGTGTATGAAATAAAAACCCCTATGTTTGCCTCTGACGATTAGTCCGTGTCTCAGGTTGAATTATTGAGCGTGAGAAAAACTGAGAGGTAATGTCTCACTGGCTTGCACACTTCTTCTGACTGACATGTAGCAGACATTTTAAATAACCTTTATTTAAATATAATTTCTCTCTCTCTCTATCTCAGGAAGGATGGCACATAATCTCCCTATTCATTCCTCCTCTTCTTTTTTTTCTCTTTCTTTTTTTCTTAAGAAAATACATGTCAGACATAGATTGTTTTTACTGAGCCGGTCCTTAATGCCACCTTTAGGATTGCTGACCTGTTGTGAAAAAGGGAAGGGGAGACAGAGAGAGAGAGAGACAGAGAGAGAGAGAGAGAGAGAGGGCGAGAGACAGAGAGAGAGAGAGAGAGAAAGGTACATGTATAAATACGCCTGCCTGTTTTCTCATCACAGTCTTGACAAAAAGTTTTGGTTTTGCTTTGCTGACGACGGGCCAGAGACTGTTGTGATAGAATACCAAAACGTATCCCGGGTTCTCCGAATGTGGCTTTGACCCTGTGGCAGACCCTAAGTCTGACCTCTGACAATGAGTTTTTGCAGCCTCATCCTGCGATGGTTTGGTTGTCATGGCAAGAACAACATCCCCTCATCAGTAAATTGTCTCTAACCCATTTTACAAAATCAACTGAACAGTTCTTTCCAAACACCTTTTTTTCGTCCTTGCACTGTAAACTGGTAAAAGCTGTAAGCTGTAAAAGGTTGGGTCTTTCAAAAGAGCAGCTTTTCCCAATCAAATGACCAAACCCTCATTTCACAAAGACGGAGATTGCTTCATCTTTTAACCACCATTTACATTGTCATGAGCGTGAAAAAAAGGGAACAGACACTCATGTGGGAGAAGAAGAAAGGATAAGAAAGAGGGAGAGAGAGAGAGAGAGAGAGAAGCATGTTGTATGTGCATATGCAATGAGTCTGTTTGTGTGTGTGTGTGTCATGGTTAAGCAGTGAAAACCAGTGCAGCCAGTTTTAGATGGTCCTGTGCCACTTGAAAGTCATCAGATCACCAAAACAAATGATACGCAAACACACAGTGACACACAAAAGACTGTTTGTTTCCACCAGGATATCACTCTGTGTTGTCAGAGTTGTGTAAAGACCGTTTTTGGAGGCCAAGGGAGAGAAGCTGCCAACGACGATTCCCTAAATCCCCTCTGTAGCACCAAAATACCATCGATAATAAAATTCAGAAGTTTGGTATACATGGAATCATACTATTATTTAGTGATTATTTTGAAAAACAAAGATTTGATGTTTTGTGACCGGTCACATAATGACACTGTTCTCCTCACGTGAAGCGAGCCTAAATCCGACTCACAATTCCTCTGGTTTCTCTCAGACTCGGATCGATTAGCCATTTTAGCGCAGGGCACTGGCCTGTCAGTTACCTTTATATACTTAAATTTGGTTGGATCCTCACCGACGCTAATGAAACCTGTCCACTGGTCCACTGGACACTCAAAGACACAGGGCACCATAGCACTGAAAGTGTGTGTTGAAGCTGTCGTTTTAAACTTTTGTAATGTTTCCACCAAGTCTGAACTGTCCAACTCACGATTCCTCTGGTTTCCCTCAGTATCCGACGGGAGATGAATTTGAGCGCGGTTCAGATAGCGAGATGCACAAGGCTAAATGTTCAGCCGACAATGACACAGAAAGTGAAGATCACTGTGTCAGTATGACGGGATGGACTCTCAGCGCAGTTTTCAGGCGATTGGAAACCTGTCGTCACATCGCCGCCGAGTCTGATAATCACATGAGCTTTTCCCGTGTGCTTTCTGATTCAAAAAGCTCATCTGGTACTCATGTCAAGGAGAAGTTTCTAAAAATTTAGAACCTAGTTTTTTATCTTCTCAAAGTTAATATTTAGTGTTTGGAAACAACAGTCAGTTATGAATTTAGGTCATGAATTCAATGTGGATTCTTCTTCACATTATAGCAGCATTCCATCCACTTGGGTAAAAAGGTTTGGACATTTAGCGCTTAAATACTCCATTCAACCAATTGCCGGGTACATAATCTGCCTCGCAACTGAAAGGCACATCTTAATCTCCGCTCTTGTTAACCCATCAGCTAAAATGCGCTTCTGCACTTACGCGTACGGAAACAAGAAGTTAGAAGCATGTTCTGAATGAGTAATATGATATTTTGGAAAATGACCGACCAGTCCTGTGAACATTCCTTCGAGTTCACGTCAGAGAACATTTCAGGTGTGGCGCTGCATTCTTGATTTGGATGTGGAAACACAGATCAAACTTGGGGGAAAATTACAAAATTTAAAAAACAAAACAAAAAAAAAACCCGCTTCAGCACACACTCTCAGTGCTATGATGCCCTGTATCTTTGGGTGTCCAGTGGACAGGTTTCGTTAGCGTCGGTGAAGATCCAATCAAATTTAAGTATATCAACGTAACTGACATGCCAGTGCCCTGCACTAAAATGGCTAATCAATCCGAGTCTGATGAGTCTTTCGGTGGCTAGAGACTTTTTTGCACAATTACCAAATTCTCAAAAGTCAGTTCCTCGTGAGCTTCCCATGAAAAGAAAGGGAAACGAACGCCTTTGTCTCCCAAAAGTGGTTTCACACCAGGCGCCTACACATATCAACAATGACAAAGACAAAAAAAAACCAAACAAACAAACAAAAAACAGCACCAGTATCAGGTTGGAGGTGTTTTAATACAATTTCAGTAAATCATTTCTCTACCATTCTTATTAACACAACCAGAGCTGAATTGCAAACACCATGATTATATTAGAAATGTTGATGTCACATAAAGAAGAGGTAGGAACAGGCAGTCCCGTTCAAACGAGAGAATTCTTCTGTATTCTGAGTACAGATCAGTCCATTGGGATGTCAGCGCATCCCAGGTCGGGAGTTCTGACAAAGAGTCTCACCGGGGGGGCCCCGTTCCAATCTGTCTGTCAAGACCTCTCCTCCTTAGTACACACTCCTAAGCATTCATGCAAAAAAAAAACAAAAAAAAAAGAAACAAAAAAAAAAACAAAAACAAAAAAACCCCCAAACAAACAAACAAAAAAAAAAGATGGGTGAAACCGTAACAGCTGATGTTCCCGCTTTATCAAAGTGTCTTTTAAAAACGTTTAAATTCTATCTGGTCCAGCAGAATAGTGGTAACGTGACTTAAGCGGCTTAAGCCACAGACGCACACACACGCGAAAAAAACCCCCCCAAAAAAACCTGTTAGGGGGTGGAAAAAAAACAACCCCCAAAAACAAAAACCAATCTGTGATTCATCACTGGCACCAGGTGAGTATCATGGTCAATTAGTTTTTATTGATTATGTGCAAAGTAAACAAACAAACAAAAAAAAAAAAAAATCCATGTACACACAGTCAAGGCTTGTTAAACCAGGACTTTTTGTTGATTACAGCTATCAACATGTTTCATTCAGACACACGCCCTGTTTGACTTCCTGTGCGCTAACCCACAGATGAGGCATTGTGTCCGGGCCCTCCGGAAGCCAACGTGGGGAAAAACAGCCGCGGGGAAGTGTCTGAACGCGGCCGCCGTCCGCGCGTGGGGCGGGCGGACTTGCTCTCCGCGCGGGGGGGGGGGGGGGGGCTAGAGCTTCAGGCCCTGAATATTAGCTTTGAGATGAACCATTTGTTTCTCTTGCATGGCTTTCTCCTGTTTGAAGGCCGTCTTGTTGGCTTTCTTCTCCACTCTCCTCTCCTGCCAAACACAAAGGTCAAACGTTACTGCGCGGTATTAATAACCCACACGCAATTATTATTGAAATGAGTCCGCCACATGCAGTTTCATCCATCCTGACTGCAATCATGTTAAGCAGGTCAGTGGTTTTCCATGTCCTCCCTCTGGGGGAGGTTCTCTTTAATGGTTTAACAGCATGCGCAGAACTTTATCGGTTGGTCTTCGACAAACTTTATCCTTATCAAAGTCCAAACGAACCACGCCTTTCTGAATGGCACCAAGATAATGTTTTACTAACAAATCAAGTCTTAATTCTTCATAGCTTATCTGCCTGAGAAAAGACACCTGATTTTCATGGCACCACCTATTTGTGGGAGCTCTGCCAAGACACGAGTGACTGACAGAGATACAGATCTGCCACCTGCTGAAAGCACACTGGCTTAGGCAAATATGGAACAGACCAGACTGAGATAACCAGAGAGAGAGAGAGAGAGAGAGAGAGAGAGAGAGAGAGAAACAAAGAAAAAGACAGAGAGAGACAGTGAGAGAGAGAGAGAGACGAGAGAGAGAAACAAAGAAAAAGACAGAGAGAGATAAAAAGAGATACACAGACAGAAAGAGACAGTGAGAGTGTGAGAGAGAGAGAGACAGAGATAGAGATGGAGAGAGAGAGAGAGAGAGAGAGAGAGAGACACTAAACCAAGAGAGAAATTAAAAAAAAAAAAAGACAGGCAAAAGGAAGCCTGACCTTCCGTTCCATTTTGATGGCCTGTTTCCGGGCTTTTCTGTCGTCCTTGCTCTCATCCTTAGAGCGCGGCTGTGTGGAGGCACGGGGGAGGTCAAGGTCGTTTATGCGCTCCATCTTCTCCACCTGTCGTGCCGTCAACCCCCGTTTGGGTAGCACGTCCAGGGGAATACCCGTTTTGCCCGAGACGCGAATCGGCTTGGGCTGAAGCGGGGGGAAAAAAAAAAAGTTATTGATTATTGATCAGCATAAAAAAAAAAAAAAAGAAATCAACCACTTGGGTGTTTCAAATCAGAAACCTCCTTTCCATGGAGAAATGGCTTTCTTTTACTGAAGTCTGATATGTAGCAACTGTGAACTGGGAACATAAAACAGGATTCTTTTTAAGTGGAATTAATGCAGTTAATTGGGACTGAAATTCTAATGGTTGGTAGAAAAACCACACACACACACGCACACACACACACACACACACACACGCCCATGAGAGGTTTCCATTACCTTGGGCGGCTCCTCGATAACTTTTGGTCGGTTGTATAAATTGGAGTATGTGCCTGCAGACAAATAATAGCAGAGATGACTCTTATGTTACACAACTAAGAGCTGAACAAAACAAAACAAAAACAAAAACAAAAAAACAAACAAACAAAAAAAAACCCTCTTTCAAATGCGAAGCTCACATTATGGATTGTCGGGCTCTGACTCCGCGTCACTTAACGCCGCAAAAAGACATCAAATCGCCAAGGGCGGCGGCTTAATCCCCTCTAAAGAAGTCTTACGCTTACAGAGACCTAAATCTGTGCATCTCATTCGGTTTGGAACAACAGGCCACGCATTAACGTTATGGAGAAAGACTTTATCATTTGAGTGCATGCCCGTCCATCCGTCTGAACCTTAAGCTCTGGTGTTTCAGCCTTACAGGAGGTGAATGGGAGAACATGTCTCCTCCTCTTACTAATGATAGTCTCGCAGTCCCATTTCTCTGTTGGTGGCTCCTCTACTGTAATGATTTCTGTCTCGTCCTTCTCCTCCTCGTCCTCCTCCTCCAAAATGGGCGGCTCCTTCGGGCCCAGCTGGTCCGGCTTTTGGTACCTGCGGAGGGAGCAGAGATGAGGAGGCGCTGAGGGGTGGAGACGGACGGGGAGGAGAACTTGTTTTATTTTTATTTCTACGCGACGACGAAGAGTGCCGTCACGCATCTGTGGAAATGTACAAACGCCCGCACCAACCGGACAATGATCAGCTTATATACATCAGCCGTGACGTTATTAAATCAAAAAAGACCAAATCATTTGTCTTTCTCTCTGACAAACACACCCACACAAACTCACTCTTTCTCCTTCTGTTTGAAGTAGTCTTTGATGACCTCGTCCAGTCGAGCACTGTCGGGTTCGATGTAACCTTCCAACTCTGCGTTGTCCAGAGCACCAATCTCATCGTCATCAAACTGCTCAAAGAACTAAACAAACAAAAACACAGCACAATGACACGTCTGAGCGTAGCAGCTAACACAGCTACAGTAGAGTTATTATGACATCACATCTTTGACATTATGTATGACATCACAAGTGACGTGTAGAGTAAAATGATCCTTTCTAACAAAAATCTACAATGAGCTTTTTAATTTGCAGGCCTCTCCTCACCCCTGTCTGTGGTTTTTCCACACTTAATAAAAAAATAAAATAAAATAAAACAAAACAAAATTAAATCAAATAACCATCTCACTGCACACCACCTTTTCTGCAGTTGCCAACAGGGTCAAACACACAGTCAAATGTCTTAGGTTTATATAACCTACTACAAAAAATCTGACATTTATTACATACGCTTCCGGGAAATGAATGCGGCGGTTTAAATTTAAATGATAACAGTTTTTATTTAAGTGGATGATATTTATCCGTGATTCTAGAGTTTTCTGTCCTCAGAGCTCACCTGACAGCATGGTGGTGCGCTTTAGCCCAGTGACTGGGATTCACTGGTCTGTTTCAGTCCACTACTACTCAATCTCTTAAGCCCCTCTCACACATGCACTGCAACACCTAAAATAATCCGGATTCTAACCGGAGGGAATGTATGTGTGATCAAAGATGTCCAAATCAGTCGACTCAGATTCTAAACAGCGTTTATACTACCAGCCCCCTAGTACAAAGTCCGTTTTCTCTTCATTTGGGTCCGTGTGTGAATAGAGCGGTTTATACTCCGGAGTACGCACAGCGAGAGAGTGGCCGTGTTGATGCCGTTTCTAACATGCGACTGGCGGAGAAACCGGAAGAACAAAAAAAAAAAAACGAGGGTGAAGAAGAAGGGTCATTTACACAAAGACGGCAAGGCAAATGAGATTCGGGAACTTCTGTCGGTAAAAGCTGCGCCGTAGTTGTCAGACAAAAGTCGGAAGCCCCGTCCACCTTTTTCGATTTGTTGTAAACAAAACGCTACTTTTTGCGTCATGTCCCGCCTCCTGCACGCTCTACCCAGACGCCAACCCCCTCCCCTAAACCAAACGGAGCATTTCGAGTACGTGTGAAAGCGTCTAACTCGCACTATCTGCTGCTCCGTGCTGCATGTGTGAAAGGGCAACTTTAGACATAATGTGAACCTGATTCTGCGGTTATAGTCCGTAGTGCATGTGTGAAAGGGCAACTTTGGACATAATGTGAACCTGATTCTGCGGTTATAGTTGGTAGTACATGTGTGAAAGGGCAACTTCGGACATAATGTGAACCCACGTCGACGGTGATGACTCACTTTCTCGAAGCGGTCGTCCAGCAGCGTGAGCTGCTCGTTCCGCCGCATGACGGACGACGTGAGCGAATATTCGGTGAATCGAGTCTTCGTCTCCTCGTCCATGAACATGAACTCCCGCCTGCCGTCCCCGTCCTCGGACAGACCGCCCGCGGAGTCGTAATCCCGCTCCTCCTCTTCCTCCTCACAGCTCTCTCCTTCGTCCGTGTCCTCCCACTCATCATCATCATCATCATCATCATCCTCCCTGCGATTAAAGACATGAAGGACACTGAGTGATTTTTTTTTTTCCAGGTCTTTGTCAGCTCAGTATTATCGGTCTGACACAGATGGACCCAGATTAGGCTCTGGAGGCTCCCTCAGCCAATCAAGAGACATGGACATGTATGCACCCCCCCCCAGCCAATCAGAGACATGGTCAGGTATGCGTACAGCTCAGCCAATCAGAGATGTGAACAGGTATGCGTACTGCTCGGCCAATCAGAGATGTGAGCAGGTATGGATAACCCTCAGCCAATCAGAGACGTGAACAGGTATGCGTACTGCTCAGCCAAACAGAGACATGGTCAGGTATGCATACACTCCCCTAAGCCAATCAGAAACAGTGAGGTATGCATAACCCCTCTGTCAATCAGATATGTGAAAAGGTATGCGTACTGCTCAGCCAATCCGGGATGTGAACAGGTATGCATGACCCCTCAGCCAATCAGAAACCTGGACAGGCTAGTATAACTACAACCCATGAAGACTTAGGAACCTATGGGTCCGAGTTACACACCACTGTTATTGCACACAGATATAGTCTAAGTCTGTCTTTGATACCATCACTATAGTTCCTCTACAAGAGTTACAACGACATCACAAACGACAACAAAAACAACGACGATGACATAGCCACACGCACCCCGCGACGTCGTTGGCCTTTACGACGAAGTCGTCATCCAGAATGTTCTCTGGGTCGTCAAAGTCAAAGTCCTCATCCATAGCAGCCACGATATCCGGGTCCATGTCCAGCCTTGGTCCTGTGGGCCGAAAGAGAGACACTGCTTTCAACAGGGGAGCAGAAAACCTTTCAGAACTGGAGCAAAAGTCCAGTCTCCAGTCCTTTAGGGTTAGAGCTCTGTTCCACATCTTTTTTTTTTCTTTTTTTTTTAATGAGTCCATCTGAGACCCAGAGTAAAGAAGCAAAATGCCTGATCCACATGGTGACGCAAGATTGCTTGTTCTCATTTGAGACAACACCGTAAAAACAATAAAACACAATGTAATAGTAACAGAATCTTAGCACTGTGAGTTAAAAAAAAACAAAACAAAAAACCCCACAATATCAGCCCCTGATGCTACAGAAACAAACAAACAAACCCTCACCTGATATGGGAGCTGCTTTGTTTAGTAGACCAACCTTCTCCTCGAACTCGGAGGCAAACACAGACGAGGGCAGCTTGATGGAGGCCGTCTGAACAAAAGAGTCAAGAGAAAGAGAAACATCAACGTAGGCTGTCTAACTGAATGTTTCCACCAACAGATTTATGCAGCTAAAAAAAAAAAAAGAAGACTCATTCACATTATTTCTTTGAGTACTTATGTAAAACTAATTTCTTTAAGCATTTATCTTAACAAAACAGAAAACAGGACATTTATGATTTAATGAACAAAATTATTTAGAGTTTACAAATGAAGTAAAAAAAAACTCCAACAGTGACTTCATAACAAACTGGAGCAGTCGAGGTCGGACTGGGTTACCGGTACATTCTGTGGCTCTTCTTCCTCCTCCGCGTCTTCGTCGACCAGGCTGAACCCGGGACCGTCCCGGGACGGGAGCGCTGCCGGGAGCAGTTCGGTGGAATGGGACGCCTCTCTCAGATGCTGCAGGTAGTCATAGTCGTCGTCGAAAAACACGCCATACTTCCTCTGTTCTTCTCGGCGTTCATCAGCATCAGACTGAGAAAATAAAGTCAAAACGGAAGAGCCTGTGATCCACAGAACTGTGACCCTGTACACACAGTAGTATACACGGTTAGTATGCGACTGTCTGTAATTACCACTAAATCATGCCGCGTTCTATTCTGACATCACTTGTTCTGTCGGAGCCAGATAAGTGTATGAGTGTGTACGAGCATACAATTTGCAATTTACAATTTGGTATTTGGCAGACGCTTTTAGCCAAAGCGACTTACAATAAGTGCATCAGTCAGATCCTATAACCTCATAAGCAGAGATCACAATAAGACTGAGCGTCAATTTACCCCTTCGTATTGCGCCCCTGGAATACTTTGACAGTGAATGACAAACTCAGATACAAGACAAAGTTTTGTTTTGTTTTTTTTTTATGTAAAGAAAGGGAGGTTAGGCAGTGGGGGACAGGTGGGTTCTGAAGAGGTGGGTTTTCAGTTTCCTGCAGAAGATGGCAAGAGATTCCGCAGTCCTAATAGGCAAAGCAGTTGTATTTTACTCTTGTGTTGTCTTAGTAGGTTTACTACTAAGATGATTTCTGATTGTTCTCTATACATGGGTGATATGCATACAGTAATTATAACTTCCAGTTTTTTTGTTTTTTTTTTTAATCACTGAACTAGGAGACCATGTCCACTGACCTATCTTTGCCAACGAATAGCTCATCTCAGTTATGTAAAGCCGTGCTGAACCCGAGAGCAGGGAACTGAATTCATTTGGATGGCAGACTGAAACTAAGTCGGTCAGTCCACTAACGCTGGAGAACATCACGTAGGAGTTGTACTGAAAAACGGACTGTGAGTCCGCCTCACCTTGGACGCAGGTAAAAGGACATGTTGAGGAGCTTTCTCGTCCGCCGCGAGCGGATCTTTCTGACTTCTGTGTACCAGGTGAAAAGACACCGCATTCTTCTTGTCGATGAACGACTTTTTCTTTCTGTGAGGCTATGGGGGAGAAGGGAACACACCGGGACGGTGAACACACCAGTTATTCACCTGATGACTCTGACAATTTTATATGAATTCATACATTAACGAATTAATAAATCTGACCTAATTATCGACGGATTAATAATATTGTGTGGCACCAGAACACAGTCTAACGTTTTCCATGTGACGTTAATGGAAGCTGTGGGTAACGTGTAAACACGTTGGTAGACAGTTCATGAAAGTTTCAGGTTGTAGTATAAAGTCTTACTGTTCGGTGCCCAAATAACTGTAATAACTCTGAAGTCTCTAAAAATTTTATAACAGAATATTTATTCTAGAGCTTTGTAAACTATCAAGTCTTCCAGCTAATGTGGACGTGAACTAGCTAGCTAAGTTAACGTCAAACGTTACTTACCATTGTGCCGTCTAAACCGCAGATTCGGTTATTCTTTTATAAATGTATTTATTGACTTGTATTTCAAAGCTGACAGACGCTTTTTATGCTATGCTGAATCATTAAGAACAGACCGCAATCAGTCATTATTTTGATGCCAACAAAAGTAATGTGCGACTCCACATGCTGCTTCGGCCATTTGTGGACTGAGCCATTCTGAGCATGGATAAACGAGGTTTTATTTTCGACTAATAAATTGATCCACTGGGGTTCGGATGTCTAGTAATTGTAAAATAGTTATACTTAAAGTGAATAATTATGTAAATATGTTATTAAATAACTTCAAATGCGATTTATCAAGACATTTAAACTATATGCTTTTCGACATTTGGTTTAATCCAACAGACACAACCAATCGTTCAAGCTCATGTGCTCAATAGAGCCTAGGTAGTGAGTCGTGTGTCATTGCTTTTGATAGCCAATAGGGGGAGACATTGTCTGCTCCGAGTCAATTTACAGCGCACCGCAGATCAATGCCATGGCTGCTAGCTTTTTCTGCCATGTCTAGGATATGAAAAACCAGCGGCCGGAAACTACCATATTTTGAATCACGTCGTATCACTGTTAATATAAAGAGGCCCCATGTAAACTAAAGCAATGAAAATTTATAGTTGTCCAATCTGAGGATATCTTTGACTGTCTTGTGCCCCCAAGAGAGTCTACACACAAATGTTTTTCAAGTATTTTATTCTCGGATTTATTCAGTTTTACATAAACTCATTCTGTAGTCCCCAGGAACCAGAATTAGCCTGAATCTCTGTTTTGGAGACATGAATAAAAATTACGATTTATTTGGATTCCGACAGCCATAGCATCAGTTAATGTAAACAAAAGAACATCAGCAGCAGAAAACTTAGAAATGAGAAATAAAAGTTAACTGTAATAAACACAAACAGTTTGTTCTTAGAAAGGCTTTTATGGAAAACACAGCAACACAGTCTATTTTGTTCACAATATTTCTTTCTTTCTTTCTTTCTTTCTTTCTTTCTTTCTTTCTTTCTTTCTTTCTTTCCTTCTTTCTTTTAAAAGGTTGGCTCTCTTGACTTCTCAGACATTCATGGACAGGAACAGAAACTGTCGAATGAAAACAAACATACAAACATTTACCACTTAACAAACAAACCATTTAACAAATTCACTGAACTGAAGAAATTGAACAAATTCACAGAACAATTTCATGTCCATGAAGTCAGTGACATGGAATATTTAAACTCAGATCCCTGAATATCACAGGGAATGTCTTCGTACACAGTTAACTCAGCAATAAACTGTATGGGTTTCCAGTACTTTTGTGTTTCACTAAAATCACGGCACAAAATAAAGAATATACAGCTCATGTAACATGTTACCTGTTGGAAATTCATTGTGGCTTCTCCTCTCTTGTACTTGTCTAGTGCCTGGAAAACTCCTGTGATATGAATGAAGAGACGAAGAGAGAGAGGAAACATGAGGTGTCACACTGGGTGCTCATATGTCCATCTGCACATCCTGGTCTTTCACGTGAGGTCAGTTTGTATTTTAACAGTGATGAGTCAGATGTAAAAAGGTTTAGAGTACTGACATGTTATTGAAAACGTGACTCTGCATAGGTTAAAATATAGATTAAAAAGTCTGAGAAATATACTGTGTATTCAAGTTCTGCTTGCATACTCTACCATATTTACAGAAGTAGACAGGTAGACAGACAGACAAACAAACGGATGGATGGATGGACAGACAGACAGACAGACAGACAGATAGATAGATAGATAGACACACAGATAGATAGATAGATAGATAGATAGATAGATAGATAGATAGATAGATAGATAGATAGATAGATAGATAGATAGATAGATAGATAGACTGACAGACACAAAGATAGATAGACTGACAGACACAAAGATAGATAGATAGACAGATAGATAGATAGATAGATAGATAGATAGATAGATAGATAGATAGATAGATAGATAGATAGATAGACTGACAGACACACAGATAGATAGATAGATAGATAGATAGATAGATAGATAGATAGATAGATAGATAGATAGAAAAAAACAGAGACCAAATGAATAAAAATGTTCCATCCACTTACGGAACATGTTCTCCAGTCTCACGATGCAGGTGAGGTAGTCGTCAAAGTCGATGTCGTAGTTTTTGTCGGCGAAACGCAGACCCAGAAGCTGCAGCAGTTTGTTGTTCAGATGCATCCCTGACAACAAGGCGCAGAGCCAAAACGGCAGAATTTATTTACTTGTTTATTTTGTTTGTTATCCTGGGGCCAAACGCCCCATCGGGACGCTGAAGTAAACTGGCACATACCATCTCATTTATGTCACAGATCATTAGTCGTAGTTAAGAGTCAGTGGTGAGAGTCAGTGGTGAGAGTCAGTGGTGTGAGTCAGTGGTGAGAGTCAGTGGTGTGAGTCAGTGGTGAGAGTCAGTGGTGTGAGTCAGTGGTGAGAGCAATGGTGAGAGGCAATGGTGTGAGTCAGTGGTGTGAGTCAGTGGTGTGAGTCAGTGGTGAGAGTCAGTGGTGAGAGTCAGTGGTGAGAGTCAGTGGTGTGAGTCAGTGGTGTGAGTCAGTGGTGAGAGTCAGTGGTGAGAGTCAGTGGTGAGTCAGTGGAGAGAGTCAGTGGTGAGAGTCAGTGGTGAGAGTCAGTGGTGAGAGTCAGTGGTGTGAGTCAGCGGTGTGAGTCAGTGGTGAGAGTCAGTGGTGTGAGTCAGCGGTGAGAGTCAGCGGTGTGAGTCAGCGGTGTGAGTCAGCGGTGTGAGTCAGTGGAGAGAGTCAGTGGTGAGAGTCAGTGGTGTGAGTCAGTGGTGAGAGTCAGTGGTGAGAGTCAGTGGTGTGAGTCAGTGGTGAGAGTCAGTGGTGTGAGTCAGTGGTGAGAGTCAGTGGGGAGAGTCAGTGGTGAGAGTCAGTGGTGTGAGTCAGTGGGGAGAGTCAGTGGGGAGAGTCAGTGGTGAGAGTCAGTGGTGTGAGTCAGTGGTGTGAGTCAGTGGTGAGAGTCAGTGGTGTGAGTCAGTGGTGTGAGTCAGTGGTGAGAGTCAGTGGTGAGAGTCAGTGGTGTGAGTCAGTGGTGTGAGTCAGTGGAGAGAGTCAGTGGTGAGAGTCAGTGGTGTGAGCCAGTGGAGAGAGTCAGTGGTGTGAGTCAGTGGTGAGAGTCAGTGGTGTGAGTCAGTGGTGTGAGTCAGTGGTGAGAGTCAGTGGTGAGAGTCAGTGGAGAGAGTCAGTGGTGTGAGTCAGTGGTGAGAGTCAGTGGTGTGAGTCAGTGGTGTGAGTCAGTGGTGAGAGTCAGTGGTGTGAGTCAGTGGTGAGAGTCAGTGGTGAGAGTCAGTGGTGTGAGTCAGTGGTGAGAGTCAGTGGTGTGAGTCAGTGGTGAGGGTCAGTGGTGAGAGTCAGTGGTGAGAGTCAGTGGAGAGAGTCAGTGGTGAGAGTCAGTGGTGAGAGTCAGTGGTGAGAGTCAGTGGTGTGAGCCAGTGGAGAGAGTCAGTGGTGTGAGTCAGTGGAGAGAGTCAGTGGAGAGAGTCAGTGGTGTGAGTCAGTGGTGAGAGTCAGTGGTGTGAGTCAGTGGAGAGAGTCAGTGGTGAGAGTCAGTGGAGAGAGTCAGTGGTGTGAGTCAGTGGTGTGAGTCAGTGGTGAGAGTCAGTGGTGAGAGTCAGTGGTGTGTACATTACCTGCCGCTTTCAGGGCAATGCGGAGTTCGTACGATGACATGCGACCAGAGCGGTCTGTGTCGAACGACAGGAAGAGCATCTGTAATAACAACACGGAGCACATGTGAATGAGAAGCTCGTCACCTTGGAAACATTACCATAACCATCTTGCCATGGCAACACAATCACGCTTTTCTCTACACTGTTTCTGGGCTTTAACTGTTTAGTGACATGAGAAGCATGAGAGCAGGACTTACAATCCATTTCTTCAGTTTGTCCCAGAAAACTTTGAACTCTGAAAACTCCAACATCCCCGTGTTGTCGACCTGTGTTCTGGGGGTCAAGGTTAACTCCACAAAAGGAGAGTCACATTTGAACAGAAAGACCTCTTTTTAATCACAAATGAATGATTTTGTGGTCATAGATAGCTGAGCTGATGTATGGTGTGTTAAGTCAGTGTGACTGAGTTGATGTGTGCTGTGTTAAGGCAGTGTTACTGAGTTGATGTGTGCTGTGTTAAGGCAGTGTTACTGAGTTGATGTGTGCTGTGTTGAGACAGTGTTACTGAGTTGATGTGTGCTGTGTTGAGACAGTGTGACTGAGATGATGTGTGCTGTGTTAAGTCAGTGTGACTGAGCTGATGTGTGCTGTGTTAAGTCAGTGTGACTGAGCTGATGTGTGCTGTATTAAGTCAGTGTGACTGAGATGATGTGTGCTGTGTTAAGTCAGTGTGACTGAGCTGATGTGTGCTGTATTAAGTCAGTGTGACTGAGTTGATGTGTGGTGTGTTAAGTCAGTGTGACTGAGTTGATATGTGCTGTGTTAAGTCAGTGTGACTGAGTTGATATGTGCTGTGTTAAGTCAGTGTGACTGGGTTGATGTGTGCTGTATAAGTCAGTGTGACTGAGTTGATGTGTGGTGTGTTAAGTCAGTGTGACTGAGTTGATATGTGCTGTGTTAAGTCAGTGTGACTGGGTTGATGTGTGCTGTGTTAAGTCAGTGTGACTGGTTTGATGTGTGCTGTGTTAAGTAGGTGTGACAGAGATGATTAGTTGTGTGGCGTTTATGGTTAGGGTTAGGGTGCCCGAGTTGATATGTGGTGTGAGGTGTTAAGTGAGGATGTGTGAAAGGATATGTCCATTAGATTAACGACACTGAGGTGGTGTGTAGTGTGTGGGGTTAAGGCACCGTTGCAGAGGTGATAAGTGGTGTGTTTAAACAGGGTTTAGAGGTTCGACCGTATGAAAGGATACATCCATCAGATTAATGATGCTGTGACAGGTATTCAGACTCAGCCCGTCAAATTTGATCTCTTTCCCTACAGAAAAAGCAGACACAGGGCCGTGAAGAACGCTGACTGTGTGTGTGTGTGCGTGCGTGTGTGTGTGTTATGATCAAACATAATTAAACATTCTGAGATGTCGGTAATGAAAATGAATGAACTCACTTCTGCTCAGAACGGCGTTCAGTACCTGCTGAAGCTCTCTAGCACTGATCGCCTTGTCCTGTAGAGAGAGGGAAAAACAAAAACATCATGAGAAACACTCAGGAAAGAGTTAACATGCAGATCACAGCATGACCAACAGAGGGCGCTCTCTCTATCCGATTTTTCCCTTTAAAGCGAGTATGTTAACCACCTAAAGAACAACATATTGTGTAGACCTAATCAACTGAGTCATCATATTCAGCCCTCAGGTTACAGACATCTCTGTCTGTAATCTGACTCCAGTTGTGTGTAATCTGACTCTGGTTACTGTAATCTGATTCTTACCGAGCCGGCAATCTGTTCAAAGAGGTTCCTCAGTCCCCGCTCCTCTTCCGTTTCCTCCTCTGGTGGGTTTGGCTTTGGTGGCTAAGGAAGACAAGAAGACGTTATGAATCAGTTTTCTCTTTTTCACTCTCCCTCTTTTCATCGCTGAATGGAGAACGGAATACGTTTCAGTCCAGGTCGGTTAACCTATGACTTTAGGGTTTCTTAGACCCAGTCCTGGAGGTCCATGGTACTTCTGTTTTTCTGCACTCGCCTCATAATCAGAGGCTGACCAATGATAAGGTGAGAGTAGGTGTTTGTATTATTCAGCCAATCAGAGACCACAAGTGTTTGGCTGATATGTAAAACCAGCATGACTGTGGACCTCCAGGAGGCCTGGCCTGAAATCTTATTGGACACAACTACATTTTATTTCTGTGGGAATGCAAAGTCAATGAGAAGTTTAAAGAGAATGAATGTTTCAGGTTGTACTCACATCTGGCAGGACAGCATCAATGGTGTTACCCATCTCCCTATTGCCAGAAACAAAACCAAAACCAAAAGGACAGCTCAGTCAAAAAACATTCAAGAGCGAAATGACAAAACTCAGAGTATGGATTGTCCAAACGAATGAAAAGGATCATACTCAGATACTGCTACAGAGAAAGACACAGGGGGTTAGAGAGAGAGAGAGAGAGAGAGGGAGAGAGAGAGAGAGAGAGAGAGAGAGAGAGATAGACAGACAGATAGACGGGCAGACAGACAGACAGGCAGACAGATAGACGGGCAGGCAGGCAGGCAGACAGATAGACAGATAGACAGGCAGACAGTAAAAGAAAGGAAAAAGAGACTGAACACGTTCTGAGCAGGCTTTGAAACGCAACGCGACAAACGACACAGGGATGGACGGAAACAGAGAATCCACGGTCTGGCCCACATACGTCGTGTCGGCCTGTTTCTCGGAGAAGATGCGGAGCATGAAGTCCGCCTCGCGGTGGGGCTGGAAGGTGGTGGGCACCAGCATGTACTTCCCGGGGGGGAGGGTGAAACGCTCAGACACCTCCCTCAGGTTGATGTAGGTACGGCTGCGGGCCTTGGAGGCGTTGTAGCGGAAGAAGTCTTTCGCCACAAAGTCATCGTCCTCAGGAGCCTGCGGGGACGGGCAGGGGACGAAGGACACGACACGGAAAAACCCGGAAAGGATGGAGTGTCAAAAACACACCACTGAAAAAGCCGTGCGCGTGTTAACATTTAATAATCATTCATAATAACGATTTTCTTCTCTGGGAACTGTACGGATCATTTAGGGTCGAGCTCTTAGTTCTTGTACACATTTCCGCTGGTCTCTATTTCTCTCTCTCTCTCTCTTTCTCTCTCTCTCTCCCGTCTCTCTGTCTCTCTCTCTCTTTCACTCCCATTCATTCACTTTCGTGGCATTTTACCTAAAAGAGTACAGCGCTGTGAAAACAAACAGTTTTTCAGTATGGAATTCAGTTGTACTGAATTAAAAAGAAGGAATGAAGACACACCCCACCATTCTTTTCTCTGTTTTTCTGTCTCTACACATTTCTGCCGGTCCCTGTTTCTTTCTGTCTCTTTCTCTCTGTCTCTCTCTGTCTCTCTCTCTCTGTCTCTCTCTCTCTGTCTCTGTCTCTCTCTCTGTCTCTCTCTCTCTCTCTCTCTCTCTCTCTCTCTTTCTCTCTCTCTCTGTCTCTCTCTCTCTCTCTCTCTCTGTCTCTCTCTCTCTCTCTCACATCATAAAGAGCAAAGCCGATCGTCTGCAGGTCCAGTCCCTCTTTCCTGAGCTGCCGTCTGTTCTTCTGCATCAGAGCGATAATCACGCTGCACTGGTCGTCATCGTCGTCAGCGTCCACCAGAGTCAGTCTGAACTGAGGGTTTGTCCAGAACGTATCTGGACGAAAACAACAACAAAAAAACAAAAATAACATCAGAACAAATGTATTTAAAATGAGTCTTAAGAGGCTTTTCATAATGTTTTAAAGCTCTACTTGTAAGACAAAAAATACCATGGTGTCTCATCAATATGATATAATACAATATAATATAATATAATACAATATAATATAATATAATATAATATAATATAATATAATATAAAATAATATAAAATAATATAAAATAATATAATATAATATAATATAATATAATATAATATAATATAATATAATATAATATAATATAATACAATGCCCATGTGTGGTTGTTAAGCAGAAACAATACAAGATATGCTCTTACAAGATAACTACAATGTTAGTAGTGTTGAAATAAGTTGATAAGTTAATGATGAAATAAGTCCATACATCAGTATTAAATCTAACTTTTCAGTGAAGACATTTTTATGTGAGAACTTGTTGCTATATGTACATTTATCATCTATCAGATACTCTATCGCCCTTCATCCTGCACCTACGATGAGCACCACTAAGAACTCTCCAGAACCCACTGATTTCGAATTTGGAAACTGAATCACAGCTGCCCCTTGACCTTCAATGGGAATCGATTTGACTACACATTTTTCTTACAGAGATTTAATTTGAATCAAATGGATTAAATTCAATGCAAATCAAACATATTCACTCAAGTCAATTACGACAGACCGTTTCTTGCCAGACAGGAGTCAGCTTTAATTTTTTTTTTAATGATCATATCTCTTATTACGGCCAGCTTATTATTACCCATGCCAACTACGTCCACGTAGAATGCCCCCCCCCCCCGCCCCTTACCGATGTAGTTCCTGCACCCTCCTGCCGTTGACCCACGGATCCAGCTGCCCTCAAAGAAGTTCACCTCCCACTTCCTGGTGGTGTTGTCTGTCAGTGCGTCTGGGGTCAGGTTACAGATCTCGACCTTGTCGTAGTTTCTCTTGAAGTCTTCAAACTCCATCCTAAAGAACGTACCATTTGTGGTCATTTGGTCTCGTAGAAGCGACCCAACGTTTTCAGTCCATGACAGAGTGCTTCCGCCTCAAACCGTAACCCTCAATGTTACATCACATCACATTTATTCACGTGGCGGGCGTTTTTCGTCCAAACCAACTTCCGAGACAGACGGGACACACACTAAGCGTGTAACCGTTAAGGAACCGTATGCGTCATAAGTGCCACACTGCTACGTTCAGTATTAGACCAGATACAAGTGCAGGGAAAGGTGAAGGGAAGCAAGAGGGTGAATGACCCCTATAACTATTCTCACCCTCTAAAGCCATTGTGTCAACACTAACATTCATAATATTATCATCAGCTCCCTGGTTCAAAGTCCACAGCATCAGTGTATTGAGAACATCCACACTGTGAGACCTCCTTATCATTTGTGGTTTGTTGGTCAGTTGCTAGACATACAGTTTGACCACAGTGGGAACGAGCTAGGTGATTTTTTTTTTTTTTTTTTTTGTGGAAGATGAAACATTTGAGGTAAAACAATCACTTACCAGAATTCCCCGTCGTCCAGAGAGTTCTGAAGAACGCGATTCTTCTCCGCTCTGTCAATCATATTCCACTCTCTCGAACTACGAGAAAAAGTCAAAGCAAAAGCAAAAAAAAAGTATTTTCAGACGGTACCCGCATGCATAAATGTACGGACATTAATCCGAAACCAAATCTTCATATCTTCCTTCTTCTACAGATTCCACAAACCCTGATTGACAGGTGCCCTTAGCAGCACTGGATTTTACTCTAAGTCGACATCGCCGACAGGGTGGCGGGCACCTACTTGTCACTCCAGGCACCGTTCCACTCCACCTGCCCCCACGGGTTTCTGACCCGAATCAGTCTGATCCGCTGGCCCCTGTAGTTCACCTGTACACACAGACCCATTGCATGGATTCTTACATCATCAGAAAATGTAAATCACTGAGTACTGAAAGACACGGGGGCTACTGAGAACTACCACTGATGAAATGTTTATATTTCCATAACCCAGAGTCAAAACTAGCGCTGTCAGGAAGAAACTGCGGGCCAGATTGTTCATTGAGATCCTTTCGACCGACAAAGAGGGTTAATTTCAAATTATGTTCGGGGACCGAACGATTTTATCACTGATTATAACTTATCACTGATCTAACGTCAGCGTTTCTCAGTTCGGTTTTTCAAATACAAAAATTCAGTAGCTGATGAAATGAGTGAAACACTGCTCCGAGTGGTTAAACGAGTTAACAAACAAACAAATAGACAAACACGTCAGACATATCAGCTGCGGTTGCCAAGGTTACCTCCTCCAAGCCGGTGATGGAGTAGGCGTGGCCTTTGACCAGGCCGGTGGTGGTCCGTGCCTCAGACTCGGCAGAGCTGGTGATCTACGGAGACACAAACCGGAGAGACTGAGTGGATCCCTATTACAAACCCAGAACCTGGAGGGCCGACCTTCATACAGGTTTTTCAGAAAAAAAAAAAAATTCTTGAGCTAGGACTATGAAGTCACGTAGGCACTGCAGCTCACGTGATGGCCTGGCAGCTCAGTCTGCTTGCCTCTTGGTGCTTGTTTTGAACATTTTTTTTTTTTTCACAAAAGTAGGGGAAAAAAAAGATGGATTTGGTAACGGATTACGGGATCCAGCGAGTCTTACGTCTATAGAGCAGCCCAGCATGGAGCCTCGGTCTAAGGCTTTCTTGAGAATGACGAAGAGGTTCTCTGGTGCGTTCTTGGTGTCGTACATCTCCCCCACTCCTCCTGTAAAGTCCTCCATGGCCTCGATGGTGCTGCCTCCCTTCAGAGACTCATAGCTGCCGTACAGCCTGTCGGGAAAACAGGGGAGAGAGAGAGGGCCGCAGAGAGATATTTCATCAGCGTCCTGGATCCTGGATAAGACTGCAGCTGATGTCTATGTGTAGCAGTCATATGAAACTTGTCTTCATTTTATAAAAGTCAAAGAAATCACAGGAGACTTTGATATGGGGCGTGGGGGGGGGGGGGGGGCAATATTTCTAAAATATTTTAGTTTAACAATACAGTGTGCACAATTCTGCAGACATACTGTGTTTTTACTATGCTCTTAACCGTAAAAGGGTCAAACATAAATTTTGATTCTTTCGCTATCAACTCTCTAAACATTTTAAGTGTGTTGTAATTAAGCCTTATGAACAACATTGGATGAGTTAAGATACTATGACAGGCATTTTGTCAGCATTGGTCTGTGTCTGTGTCTGTTATTGTGGCAATTCCTGGTAAAATGCCATTATCAGGAGTGAATCTTCACTGTTAATAAGACATAACTCAGACCGTTCGTGAATTTCATAGCGTCTAAGTGTAGACACACTTGGTGTACCACTGTATATTTTACAGAGGCGAAAGGATTCAGTCGTTCCACGTATTTTAATCTTAGGTCATGCTTGCCATAGACTTTCATACTCTTTATGTTACCATGGCAATCCATTCTATTGTTATGCGTGAGTGTTTTTCAAATCCAAACCATGGGGCCTCACTGGACTGAAGGTTTTTTTCTCTAACTCATCGCTGTCACGCCTGACACAACTTCTTTACAACCAGTCATGGCCTATGTTAGTTTAAAAGGGCGTGTCATGGGGGTCTTACTTGGCGTAGGCCTTCTCCAGGAGGGCGCTCCAGAACTCGTTGTTGTCGGCCGAGTGGACGAAGACCAGGTTATTCCTCACCGCGGGAAGCCTGTCATCCACTACGATGTCCAACCATTTACCGTGCTGCCAGAACTACAGGGGAGAGAGAGAGAGAGAGAGAGACTTCAGAGATTAAGGGGTCTTTTATTTACACTTTGCCTTCATAAAATTTCACAACGGTTTTCTTCAGCTAAATCTACCCCACCCCCCCCACCCATTTTTCTCATTCACTAAACTCACAGTTGGATTAAAAAGCACTCCTAGTATCTTTTTCTGTTTCTGTAGTGATTCCCAGCCTCTCTGACAACGACAGAAACGAACCACGGCCCTTTTGACCGACCGTTTGACCAAACTATGATTTGAGGGCACTGACCTGGAAGTGAAAAATCCCAGCGTAGCCATGGTCGAAGCTCTGGTCGGGGGGCACGACCCTGGCCAGTGTTTCCTTATGGAGGGTCAGGGAGGCAATCGCTGCCAGCAGCCAGCAGTCTCCTACAGACGCAAACCAGCGTATAAGTCGGGCTTACTCAGAATAAGACATTACGTTATGATGCTAAGCCTTAAGCTCTTTTAGGATCAAACACCAGAGAGAGTGAAGACGTGTGAGGTACAATGGTGTAATGTGAGCTTACGTTTTTCATCTTTTTTTTTTTTTCTTTTTTTTTAAGATTGGAGAAGTTTGGAGCTTGGGATTTGAGGAGATGAGGGGTATCAAACTTTAAATCCTTGGGGGGGGGGGGGCGCAGTATCTGAAGGTATTTGCTCAAATGATGAATTCTCTCACCCCCAGGATTTAAGGAGGACAGTGAAAGAGTGCATTGCTGGATTATGTACTTGTAGATATTGTAACCATTGAAGACTGGATCTCTACACCCATATTGTAGGTGAACGATTAGAAACAGTGACCCTTTGACTGTTTGACACACATTGACTCCAATAGTTTGCATAGTGTGTCTGTGTGTGAATGGGCGTTTATGACATTGTCTTTAAATCATTAAGGTGGGCAGTACCCCTTTTTCCCCATTGGTTAATGTAAACTGTCACTCGATGACGATTTATAACTGTTCTCACCCAGCTGTCCTTGGCATATATCAGTTCTGTCGGCTCCTCCAAGGATGAATTTGGGGTTTTCACAGATTTCCTGAAAAAAAGAAAGAAGTAAAAGGAACCGTGTTAGTGGAATTGTGTGAGAGGGAAGAATTTGGGTGGGACACTACTGTTGCTTTTAGCAAAGGTGTGGTTACATTCTTTACATTTTAATCAGTTTTGCTGCAGTCAAAGCAAAGGGGTGTGAGTGTGTGCGCGCACACACACACACACACACACACACACACACACACACACACAAACACACACCAAAGAGTCTTAGGAACGCCCTGGTGAGAAATGTAGAAATGTTGCTTTGTGATGTTTAGCCATTGAAGTCTCAGTGTCATTTTATCAGTATCTTTAAGACCAGAAGATGTGAGGATTGTAAAGGGGCGGGACTAAGGTCTTTGACATCACAGATGGGGCGGGATCAAGATAAACGAACTGTTGCAAGGCTTCATGCACTTTTAAGGACACCAAATCAAAACTCTTCTCTGATTGCCAGACCAAAGTTGCCAAGACAGAAAAGACATGAAGAGGAATTCTGACGATCTAATAATCCCGTAATGCGACGCCCCTAATGCTTCTTATTCGGCCTAATCCTCTCACAGACACGGGGCGTAAAGTGACCCCACATGTATTTCTGAGAATTAAGGATTTGAGAGAAACTTCTTGCGTAAACCGAGAATCTGAAAATCAAGTCGACGGCCAACCGCGGGCGTGGGGGGGGGCTTTTCAATGAGAACGGGCTGTCGGAAATCAGCTCGACGCGGGCGACGTTATGAACGATAATATTCCAACCAGTTCTGAGAGCGCTGAGAAAACCTCAGGCCAGTGCAAAGCGTCACAGTCAGGAGTCCTGCAGTATGAGCGAAGCTAATGAAACAGACTTTAGTCTACTCACAACCTGGCAAAATCAACAAAGGTACGGATGATTGACATTCCTGTCATACTGTAGTGTCAGCCTCTCTCCTTACTTCAAAAAAAAAAAAAAGACAACCAGTGGGTGGGTAATCTTCACAGAATGTCAGTGTATGTGTTTTCTACTGTCCGCATAAAAAAAATCTACATGATCCAAAGCAGAGTGAAGTGTTTATTGCTGCAATTAATTCTAGGCCCATACCTGTGTGAGAGCATTTCATTTCATTACACTGTATACTTTGTACTAACTGCTACAGTCACAATGACCACACTCTTGTTTAACTACGAATTTGTTGCATCGCCCGGTAAAACATGCTAAAGTGACTTTTCAGACACTCTTACAATCCACACATTAAACGGTCATACATTACTTTACATCCTTTATTTTTCCTTATTGATTTTGAACCTACGGTTTAACACATCACGGTCCTTCTCCTAACCACTGTGTCTAAGCAGTTGCCACATTTGATTCAATCAGGTCTGAGAGGTAATTCCTTAAATGTCATTTCAGCTGTTCCACAGTCCTCTCGAGTAACTTGCATAACTGGTTTCAAAGCACACTGGTTAAAGGAATCAAACAGTGCATCGGTGTGTCGGACACTGCATTTTTATCGTTTCAGTAGAGTTGAGCTGAAAGGATACGCAGGTAAGAAGAGTAAAGTTTGCACCTGTGCATTGTGGGAGTTAATAATATAAGCTAAGCACAGGAACCCGTCGCCCTCTGACTCTGCTAAGAGCGTCTTGCTAATTTTAAGTGTGGAATGCATATTATAAAAGGCACAGTCTTAGGACAAAGGACAACAGACATTTTCAAGAGCAGCAACATTGGTTAAGACTAAAAAAAAAACCTCCAGCAGTACGCGTGCAAACACATTAATTCAGGGTTATTTCTGTCCCCTGCTGATTCGTGATGAGGTCTCTGTACTGTGGCGCTTGGGTTCAACTGACTCAGTTTAAAAACTCATCATCAGTCCCTTAGGCTGAGCTGAGTCAGGCGTGATTTTGTGGGGCTAGTAAAAAAAAACATAAACACACAGTCCACTGGTCTCCGGAACCAGACCCTTCAAATACTGCTGTGAACAACCCTCACACTGCACACTATGGTAATGACATCTTTAACTGATGGTATAGTCTCTGTGACAGTGTAGTGCAGATGAAGTAGGCATACCCAAGACTTATATATGACACCCCCCCCCCACACACACACACACACACCCCTACCCCCCAAAGACACAACAGACAGTGTGCTCTATGTTCTGAGATTAGTTCTTATTACTGTCAAAACTGAAACGCATACAGTGAATCTTCTCTTTTCTGCCTTATACTAGAGCTCTACAGCTGGTGTTTCTCCAGCAAAGCGTTGACACACCCCATTCATTTGAGAAAAGAAAAAAGGCATTGATGTTTAGCCAACGACTCGAACTGGGTGTTGAACCCAAAAAAAACAAAAAAAAAAAAAAAACAGGTGTTGTTCGGCGCGTACGCATGGCAGCGGTTAAGAGGTTAAGGACACGCGCTGATGGGGACGGGATGCTGTGACTTACCCCTGGTCTCTTCCATTCAAAGTTAAGGGGGACACTCTGGCTGTAGAAGAGGGAAGAATCCACGGCAGGAAAGTCTGGGTCCTCGAACAGGACACCCCTCCGTAGGCACTCCTGACGAATCTGCTCGAACGTTTTCCCGCTGGACTGCGTGCTCTCCGCACGGACCTGCTTCGCCGAACCTCCGGACAACGTGGAACTGATGGGCATCTTGGAACCGGGCGCGCTTTCAGAAACGAGAGAGAGATACAGACGACAACCCGAGAGAGAGAGAGAGAGAGGTTTGCACGCTTCTCTCCGATATGTGAGTGTTGTGAAACGTTGATGGGGTTTTTTTTCCCGTCGCTCACACACGCCTCCACTGTATGAGCATACGTGTGTGTGTGTGTGTGTGCCGGCGAGATGCAGATACAGGACCGGCAGGTTGCGTGTCACACCCAGAGAGTCCCGACTCAAACAGGTTTGTCCTCTTGGGTTTGACACACCCTTTCAGTCAATTCTCAGACATTCCACCTCATAAACTACACTTGTTACTACACCAGCATGTGCCAGACTGTTGCTGCTTCACATGCACTGTGGGCGAAGCCTCATATATCAAAGCTTTACTGCAGTGTGTGTGTGTGTGAGAGATAGTATCGAGTGGATACAGACTCATATGAGGGTATGGACTCATATATGAGTCATACATTGTACCACTGGTCCAAGCAACTGTGCGATCCGATTGGTCATTGTACTGTACTATGCTGGACCAGCAGTGCATTAGAATACAACAGCCTGTGTAGAAGCGTGTTTCCCATTCGAATACAACAGAATCGTATCTGTCTGTGTTTTCCATTAGAATGAGCCTGACTCTGTGTGTGTGTGTGTGTGTGTGTGTGTGTTTCAGGCCTGGGATAACCACCTACGTTACAGCTTATATAAAGTGTCTGCGTGCATTCGAATACCTATTGCACTGACAAAGATAATTATGATACAAGATAAAATATAACTGAAAACGCATTCACAAACACAGTCTATGTGATAGAATGTCCTGGGAAAAAAAATATGAATTTTTGATGTAATATTATAATTCCTAAATTTAAGGGGAACATGAGCTTGTAGGGAAATGATATTCACAAAGCTTTTCCTCTTTCTTCCGGTTTGTAGGAAACAAAACCAGTTGCTTCCACTCCCCTTCTGCCCATGTAAAAAAAAAAAAAAAAAAAAAAGGTGACTGACATCTGGTTCTGAGTCAAGATCTTTTTAAGTTTTCTTTTAAATTCAACAAGTCAACAAGATGGTTGATATTACAAAAATATATTTACAGTTTATCAGCGTAATACAAAAAAAAAAAAAAAAAATGCCTTCAGCAGAGATGTATGAAAAAATACAACATTTGTTAAACCTGTGTTGTTCCTTAACAGTGCTGTACAATGAGCCGTAACCATGGCGACAATCAATGACAGCTGCTCGGAAACAAGCAACACACACACGCGCACGCACGCACACACAAACAAACAAAAGCCAGGTTCTAAACAAACATCTTTCATCAGATTTTTTTTTTAAACAGATTTTTCTCTCTGTCCTCAAATTACACGTCCAGTAACACAACTCTTCAGTAGAAACAACTGAAATATATTTCTCAGAGCGTAAGCCTCTGTTTTATTACCAGTCACAAAAGCTTGTGTTTGTGAACGTACCAAAATAAAAGTCTGTCACTGAATGAAATCAAAACCCTGACAGACTAGAACAGTGAAATCCAGGAAGGGTCTCAAATGCATATTCATTCACATCAGCAGGTGTCGTCTACGATTCAGTATAACATGATTCCCATCCATTCTCAAAACAACACAACACCTTCCTGGAGTCACTGACGAAGTCTACACTTTCCCCCATTAACCACATTTCAGTGACAAAAATAACACTTTTTTTCCCCCCTGGCATTTGCCATCACACTCCTATTATAAAGTAAACAGGAATTGTATTCAGTGTGTGACATTCTCTGAATGAAGAACTGCTTGTTTTGAAGATGTGGCAAATCTAGGCTTATTACTACTAAAGCGCCGGGCGACTGAACAGCTTCTAGAACCAACCACTGCACTGGAATCCAAAGGCTTAAACTGATTTAACTGAGGGAGAGCGTTTTATTGGCTGCCACATGAGAATTGCATTGTGACATCACAGCCCTCTTCCTCCTTCTATTGCCCAAGACTGTGAGATAAGATGTAAACAGACACTCGAGGAGGTGACGTGTGTTTCAATTCACATGGTCAGGATCGGTTCGCGTGTTCAAATCCCTCATAAATACAACTGCGTGGGCTGAAACAGAGCCGATCCTGGATCAGCGCTCTAACTCTGGCACTTGATACACACGAGTCCAGCTTTTCTGTACGTCGCTGACCGACAAACCGGTCTTTGATCTGCTCCGCCAATCAATCTGAACCAAGGAAGCTACTTTAACGAGACCCCGGCCGGGGGGATCTCAAAGACGAACATTCAACCGCTCACTGATAAAGGTTCACCTCCTCTCACTGAAATCCTACTGTCAAAACCTGATCTCAGATCAGCTGCTGAGGGGTTCTAAACGGTGGAGTCTTAAACTTGGGCATAATTGCTGAGATCCTCTGATCCGATAGTGACATGCACACAGACCTGACCAAACGTAAACCCCCACTCTTTGGATAATATACAAAAACCAAACATTTCTTGATCAATTCCTTGATTTAAAAAAAAAAACAAAAAACAAAGAAAACAAAAAACAAAAAAGACAGTGGTTATGTTTTAGCCGCCGGACAATGAAATACACCAAGAGAAATAACAAAATATACTAACAACTTGCCCACTGTTTTAGACACAAAAGGCTCATTCCTCAGACAAAGATTAAACGTAGCCCACGGGGACAGACTTTGGCGTAAGATTTCTCAGTTTGCTGGAAAACTTAACCCAGCAGTCAGGGCCGGCCGATAGAAACGAGGCTTCGCTGGATGATCTGGGATTTTAATTTAAGTTATCCCGCCCCACTGAGAAATCTCACCCAATGAAATCTTCCCCTCAAACTAAACTCTTAACGTTGACTTAACGTTACGAAACATGGTCCAGCATTAGTGTTGATCTTTGTCCAGGAAACCAGCCTGAGAGTTTCGACATTGAAGTGTTCGCTATAAAATGGGTTTTTTTTTCTCCTGTAACGTCTGTCACCTGTCTAGGGAGGTAGAGACACTGTCCACTGATCTAAACGAAGAGTGAGCATTTAAAACAGTGTTCGGATACTACATTTCATTGTCCGCTTCCTCACGTGTTTTAGCGACCACAACCCCACCCCCCCACCCCCTTTTCACCCAGTGTGCCGACAACAGAAGTCCGGACCTGTGCGCTGGAGGTCACTGCTCCTGTTTCTCCTGGGCCGTTCCCGTCACCAGGAGCAGGTTACAGGCCATGAACTGGACGTTCAGCACACTGCTGGTGTTTTCCGTGTACAACCCCAAGAGTTCGCTGCTGGATCCGTCCGGCGGGGTGCTTCCGTGGGAATTCCGAATGTCCCAGACCCTTACGGAATTGTCCATGGACGAGGAGGCTATCAGGCTGCTGTCCGGACTGAAGGAGAGGCTCGTGACGCTATCCGTGTGTCCGCGCAAGTCTTTAAAGAGAGTTCCGGAAGCCAGGTCCCACAGCTTGACCCTCTGGTCCTCCCCGGCGGAAGCGAGGTACTTCCCGTTCGGGGAGAAGGAGAGGGCCAGAACCGGCCCCCGGTGCCCGGTGAAAAGCCGGACCGAACCCCCTTGCTGGGTGCTCCAGAGCCGGACGGTCTTGTCGGTGGATCCGGTGGCCAGGTAGTTGGAGTTGGGGTGGAATTTGACGCAGTCCACGTCGGAGAGGTGCCCGGCGTAGACGCGGAGGGGGAAAGTGCGGGAGAACGTCCAGAGACGGGCGGTTCGGTCGTGGGACGCGCTACAGAAGTAGAGGCTGCAGGGGCTGACGTCCACGTCCCAGACCGGGTAGGCGTGGCCCTGGTAGAGGGCAGTGTTGGTGAAACTGGACAGATCCCAGTAACGGATGGTGGAGTCTTCGGAACAGGACAGGAGGCCGGAGCTGTCGGTCAGGAATGCCGTGCGGTACACCGGGCCGCAGTGCGCACGAAGAGTCTTGATCTCACTCCCCGAGGCGTCCTCATCGTCGGTCTGAGAGAAAAACAAAACACGTTTATCTACTGTAAATAAGGGAAAAATTATACAGAGGGACTGAAAATAATAAATGACTGTTGATTCTCTTTCTATTCAGGGTCTGCTTCTATTACTCAGAAAGTAAAAACGTATATACTAAACATATAGATTTGTAGACATCTAAAAGGGTTACACAAAGAGTTTTTAAGCAACTGTAACATATAAAAAAAAAACAAAAAAAAAAAAACATTTCTTCTTAGTGAAATCTTTTACTCCAGTTGTGTTCCACACAGTGCAAAAAACTACAAAAAACTAAAAACTAAAAAAAAAAAAAACTACAGTCCCCAGGGTGCCCTGTGAAAGCCCACAGGTCTATAGAGCTTCTCTCTGAGACTCTCTCTCTCTCTCTCTCTCTCTCTCTCACCTCCTCTTCCAGGATGTCACAGGCCAGCCTCACTTTGGCCACGTCAGCCCGGTGAGGCGTCGCCTTCAGCTTCCTCGCCCGCAGGCTCCAGAGTTTCACGGCCGAGTTATCGAATCCGGCCGCCAGCAGCCGGCTGTCGGCCGACACCTCGGCCGCGTTCAGCAGCTGCTCCGTGTGCTGGAAGGCGTAGAAACACACCGTCGTGAGCGACGGAGGCCCCTCCCGCACGCGCTTGATGCAGTCCTGAAGCGCCTCCAACGCGGCTTCGTTCTGGGGCAGGCCCGCCCCCACCTCCACCGCCTCCGCCCCCTCCGAACCGTCCACGCCCGCCCAGGTGGTGGAGGAGGACGTGGAGGAGGCGGAGTTTCCCGTCCCAAGCCCTGCCCCGTAGAGCTGGTAGTCCGTCCTGCGTACGGCTGTCACCTCGACCTGTGGGAAGAGTTTGGACCCGAGGGGGTTAATTTGTGTTAACCAGCAGTGACGCAGAAAACAGCAGAAGTAATTCATAATTTACACGTGAACTGACCAAAATATCAGACTGAAACATGCACTCAAACTTAACAAAAAATGTTCACATACTGAACATATGATTCAAATCTTCAGGAAACATTATACACATTAATATAGATTCCCACGATTATTATGACATCTTACTAACTATTACTATGATTTCCTCATAACTCATGTACTTATGGTGGAAACATTAAGCACAACAACAGAAAAGTTTACCGAGAGCAACATCAGCCTGACCTGTAGGTGTGTGCTGAGGGCCCTGCAGAGGGCGCTGTTGTCATCACTCTGCAGGTAGCGCAGTAGGTAACTGTAGGCCTGGTCAGTCATGTGAACCACATATTTATGGTCCAAAAAAGCGCAGAGCTTAGGGTTCGCGGCTACATCCTGAGTGTCAACGCGCGGGAAAACAAAGACACAAAAAACACGTCAGTGTGGACTGAAGTACATTTTTACAGCGCAGTCTCATTCGTGGCAGCAATTCCAAAAGAATGGGATACATACAAAATCTGCACTAAATGTTTTCCGTCCTTATTATAAAGGATGATTCTATCAAAGGGCATGGTAAGATACGATTCACTGAATCTCATGAGACAAATGCAAGTTCGAAAATACGTTTTCTTTAATGACGCGCCGTGAACATTCAGTCCCCTGCCAGGTAAACACATAAAGCGGTACATGCAAAACACGTTATCGTCGGTCTCTATGAGTTGAGAGTCGTCACTGTGACTGACCTGAGAGGACAGCACTCCCCGGAGCTGCTCCACCACAGCCCTCTGCTCTGGATCCTGCTGAAACTGTGAGTGGAAGCGGCTGTAGAAGCTGTCCAGCGCCCCCTTCAGGCCGCAGTGTGCCATGTCCAAATGTAGGTACACGAAGAGAGGATACAGGACCTGGCTCACCTCTTTAGCCAACGGAACCTCCATCTCTGATTCAAATAAAAACGCAGTCAAACACTAAACCCGTGAGGTAATCTACAGTTCAAAGGAGGCACCGATGTGGATTTGACCAATATGTTATACTGCCACAAAGAAATGAAAAAAAAAAAAATAGTTTCACAGTTTCATTTTTAACTGCATAATTATTCTGAGTTTAACATGCTCCATATCTTTTTTTTTGGTCACGATTCCCTTACTATAAGCCACGGATGGAATTTTCGGGAGAAATTCAATTTTAATGTTACCCCTGACACGTGACTGTGACTCATGACTGTATTGTTTGCAGAAAAATCTAATGCAATATTTACAGTAAACAAATCATGTTTTTTTTTTTTTTTTAACAAGACATTTAAAAGACAAGCAGAGATTCCTCCCGAACCTATGCTCAGCATTCATAAAAAAACAAGGCTGATTTACAATGCTAACTAAATCAGGACTAAATCGGCCAAATTCGCGCCGACCCAAAGCAGGGTTTTTTTTTTGTTTTTTTTTAACTTCGCCCTTGTTTTCCCTCTCGCTGTGAACACACCACGTTCAAAATAACCCACTAGTTAGAAATATCTTCATCGACTGAGTCACGCATGTTTGAGTGCAGTCGGAACGAAAATGCGTAGGGCGAGGGAGGGAGAGCTGGAAGACTCGGCCCAGAGACGGCGACCGAAAGCGCTCGGGCGACCGATCTGATCGACCGTTTTTTTTTTTTAGAGACTGACGGGTGATCCATGGGTTGCAGGAGGTTTTGGGGCCTTAGACAAATAGCCTGATCTGAACGCCGCTCACCCGTGAGGAAAGTGCGTAGTTTGGAGAACTGGATCTCGTACTGCTGTGGATCTGACTGGCAAGGGGCCGCAGACACCACGTTGGCACAACTGGACTCCGTTTGAACTGGAGAGAGAAAGAATAGGAGGGAGGGAGAGAGAGAGAGAGAGAGAGAAAGAGAGAGAGAGATTGTTAGATTCAGACCAGAGTTTATAACCTCTTCAGCCTCTCTCATGACTGGAGATATTCAGCCTCAACTCAATGCAATGGTACCTGGGTAATCAATTTTAAAACACAGCAAAATTGTTTTTCCTGGATTGCGCCAAAACTGTTATCTGGTGCTAAAACAAAGGTTTGTATTAACAACGGTTTGTAAAGCCCGTTGTAGTAATGATAATAATAATAATAATAATAATAATAATAATAAGCATCGCACTCACCAGTGAGGTTGGCAGCCATCTCTTCCGCTGACTGAGAAAACTTTGCTCCCTTTAAGGAGCCATCTATGTCTACATACTGCCTTCTTTTCAGATACTGTGTCACGGCATGTTGAATCTGTTCTGTACGGACCCGCTTCATTGCCTGTCGGAGAGGAGCAAGGTACCTGTTCAGGGCGGGTTATGCCAACCTTACACCTGAGCATCTGTTAGCTACAACGGACTTACAAACTACATGACCGATAACACATCTTCCCTCTTTAATTAACCTCGAAACTATTTTTTAGAATTGAATGCTCGTTGGACAAAAATAACCTCCTAAGGATGATCTTATTGGATACATTTAAGTCAATCAAATTTGACATGTGGGCATCACCACCCGTCCGACATTGACTTTCACAGAATTTGTTCCCTTAACTGCACAAAAAAAACAAACTTTAAAAGTTTGACCGGGCATGCTCTGTTCAACAAGATGCAAGACAAGCAAAAATCATACAGAAATTATAGCTCCATAAGCAGATCATCATGGCTTTCGCTGGTTTCCATTAATCTCCCCTCACAAGCATATCTTAATCAAGTATCAATCAAAAAACAATCCAACAGGCTGAGTTTTGCATGACTACGGTTAATCCCTGACACACTCAAAATATTAACATTTTCATCAGTTCATAGTCGCAGTCAAATGAACTGCAAAGCTTGCAGCAGTATAGGAACGAGGCCTAATATTACCAGTAAAGCAAGCAAGCAAGTCAGCTACCCACCTATGCTAGGATAGTCATTAAGATAGCAGTTAGCTTTTTTAGGTTAATCGCGTATTGGAGGGTTGCTAGCCACTCGTGCTAGCTACAGTATTTTAGCGGGCTTTTAATTTATCCAATGTTGATTTGAGCTATCAACGTTAGCAAATGACTTCGGCACTTACTGCATATCTTGCTGCTTTCCTTCGGTTGACAGATACTACACTTAAAAGTGATAAAATTCACCGTAACTGGTGTGTTTTCACAGCTGGCCCGTCATTTCCACACAGCACCAGTGATCTCCAGAATAAGAGGCGAACTAGCATAGCTCACTTACTGGGATTGCCGCTGTGAGGCCATCAACAAAAATGGCCGCCAACTTTTATCACTTCAAAATAATAGTCTACGTTGAATTACACAATAATAGTCATTGCTAACATTGATGTAAAAACGGAGATCAATACACCATTCATAATATGTGCAAATATATGCATATAAATGCTATGTCATATATTACTATATATTTTCGTTAAGTATTAATCTTTTGAACTGGAGAATATGGATACTTTAAAACTAATTAAAATGCTAATTTTGTTGTACACTGGATTAATATCCTGTTCATCTCAACACACCAAGCAAAAACTCCAGGCCGCAACACAATCAACTTAAGTTAAGCGCTTAACTCTGTGGCATGCAGTTCTACCAAGTGGTGGTTATATGTCAGAATAACATGTTGTTTGTAAGGTTGTTTTAAGCATCAACACACAAAAACAGACTAATATTGTTCAGGATAAATGAATTCTCCGGAATGTTGATGAGTGAGAAAAAGAACACATTTACATGGGGAATAAAGCGTGACGACTCCATTATTGAAATGAAAATGACAACAGATGTTAACATTGTCATATTGTTTTGATAATAACCATAGCATAATCTCAGAAAATATCCACGACAGACAAGACATTTGTGAGGGGGGAAAAAAAATCATTGTTTTACATATGGAAATAAAAAAAAAAAAAAACCTCATTTGTATTCAATGTCCCAGAATTAAACTGTTTACATGTTTGAAAACCAATGAAAAATTGCAGAACTTTCTCCGCTTGAGAGACAGAACAGATCTAAATGCTTAAATTAACATGCAAATGGCCCTGTTTTCAGGAAGTACAAAAATAATTAAATAAAACACAAAACGTAACAGCAGATCCTCTGTGATATTTTAAGACGATATGATACATTATCATTTTATCTCATCTGTGCAGTATGTGATATCCAACTTATGATTGTGTTAAGACATTAATTATCCAGTGTTTCGAGACCTACGCTGTGTAACTCAATTACAGAAAACATCTTTTTCTTTAAAAAAAACAAAACAAAACAATGCTTGAAAAAATAGTTTACAAATTGATGAATGAAATATGCATACACACACACACACACACAAAAAAAAATACACTCAAGGAATGCTTGAAAGCACAGTAGTGAAAACTGACAAATAAGCACGTCCTTAAGAAAACTAAGCGGCTTACTGTTAGAGTTGGCTTGCTTTCAGGCCACAAGTCCCATATAGGGATCAGCTGAGGAATATATACATTATGACTCTCTCTCTCACACACACACACACACACACACACACACACACACACACACACACACAAGTTCTCAGTTATTCCCACTGTCACATATTATTAGCATTACCCGTGTCTCTCCGAAGAGATGAGAGGGCAGCAGCACGACGAAACAGAACAAAATCACAGTGTGTGTGTCTGAGGCTAAAGGAATAAATTAAGCTGCACAAACCAAAAAAAAAAGGACAAATTCATCCATTTTACAATCCATGCCACAAACATCACACAAGAGTTCAGTTTGAGTGAAGGCCTCTTACTGGCCGTTTTGTTTGGTAGTGCAGAGTGACAGATTCAGGGATTTCTACGGTCAGTTTTAACCAGGTGCCGGTTCGTTCTCTGGTCTGAGTAGAGAGCGGGTGTTACGCGGAACTCCGTTCTCAGAGAAGCACGAACTCATCCGTGCTGTTCCTCTTTTCGTTCCTACCCAGTCTCCCGGGGGGCAGGATATGGGGGGACGGGTTAGTGTGCGCTAGGCTTTGCTCATCGAGACCATAGTCTTGCCCCCTTCCCTCCACAAACGTAAAGATGGGGTACTTCTCCTTCGTGGACGTCAAAGCCTGAAAATTTCAGAGTAACGGGTAAGAGGTGGTCGGAACTGAGCGAGTCGTGTATATTTTTTTTTCGGTTCCTGAAAAGAACGTTATCAGTCAAAATTCTTAAATGTAACACGTGACTAGCGATTGGTTCCTTGGTGGTATGTTGTGGGAACTATTCACCCCAGTGCATCTGTGCCATGCCATGGAAAAAGAGATTGCTTATTTACTGATTGATTGATTGATTTTCCCCTTTCTCCACTCACCACGCTAACAGCAGAACAGAGAGACTCAAAGTCTTTCTTGCTGCGGGCGTAGAAGCCAATGGTACAGCTGGGATCCATACGGGAGAAACTCATCTTCCTGGGAGAGTTACAGTGAAAGGACTGTACAGTCCCACAGGTACAGACAGACAGACAGACAGACAAAGAGACAGAGAGAGAGAGAGTGAACAAGAGAGAGAGCAAGAGAGAGAGAGAGAGATAGCGAGATGGTGTAAGATTGAACTCAGCGGTTGAACTTATACAACAGATGGCTCCTTAATGGCTATATGCTTGGTTTTGTATCTCGGAAGTCGGTTTGGATAAAAGCCAAATGTTAATGGACAGGCTCTGGTGAAGGCTTTAGAAGCTTGAATCTGGGCTGTATTCTTTGTTGTTTTGATGTTGGGAGAGTAAATCTGATCTTACCTCCAGTGAGAAGTTCCCCTGTGTGACATCCACCACAGGCTGACAGTAGTGTGGATCCAAATACAACAGCTGGTCATCTAGAAGACGCACAGTAAACAAAGGACCAATCAGACCACAGATCAAAGCTATGCAACCAATGAACACACTGAGTGGAAGTAACACTCACCTTGGAACCCTATGAAAAACAGGGAATGCTTTGGTTTGCCTCCTATGATTCCAATACAGAATTCTAACTTAAGAATGTTCTAGAAATAAAAAAAGAAAAATGCAGATTAACTGACATGACACTGAAGACAAAAAAAGAAAGAAGGAAATGAGGCTATTTGTACGAGTAGCTTAACTGGTGATTTAGTCCAAATTTAAATTTTAATGGCTTAATATTAATGGTCATAATTAAATATAATGAGACTACGCCACGTGGTGAGATGATTATAATGACAGCAGAAGTTTCCAAGTCTGGTGTGTATAGTGATGCGTGTGTGTGCATGTGTATATATATATGTGTGTGTGTGTGTGTGTGTGTGTGTATATATATATATATATATATATATATATACACACACATATATATACACACACACACACACACACACACACACACACACACACAGACGGGATATTTGATGGAACAGTGTGTGTATCATACAGATATAGCTGTTCTGGCGAGAGTATGAAGTTTTCTGTAGTACATTTAAATACCTTCACACATTCAATGTAAGACGGGTTAAGAGACTCTCCTCCCAGTCTAACTGGAACCAGTATGATGACCGATTTCCATTCTGGACTGGCCTCCGATGAGTAACATAGTCGAACCACATCCTCTTTGTACACTGCCACAAAACACACACACACACACACACATTAACCTTAAACCATAATGCCTCAACAAGTATCTGAACCATGAAATCAAAAACAAGTGGAAAAATACAACGCAAAACTTCACATGACCTCTGTCTAGTTCACAGTCTGTGGTGGTAAACCCAGTGTAAGTAATAAGATCTGATTGATGAAGTCGGTACTGACGATGAGAAAAAAAAAAAAAAAGCCCACATCCCCCTGCGGTGAAAACAGCACATCACATGATTGCGTGGTCACATGACTCACCAGTGCAGTCCTGGGCCACATACACGGTCAGGTTGGGAACCTCTGTGGATTTGGCCACTGCTTTTCTGGAAAAATAACAACAGCATGAATGTGGGACCAGTAACCGATAATAAAACTGACAAGTAACAGATCCGGTTACTGTTTATGGAGGCCTGGACTTAAGGTGAACACCTTGGACTCAAGATGAGAGTTTTGTTGAAAAGGTATGCTGTCAATTTAGATCATTTTAATACATGCTAATGAGAAATAGCTTGAGACTTCTTTATATACACAGTCATTATAAGTTATTACTGATTACGGTAAAAGACACTCCAGTTTTCAGCTGTTTTATACAACAGTTCCAAGTCTCTTTCAATAAAACCCCTCTGGTCTTTTTAAGTCATTCTCCATAGCTTTCTTTTAAGCACAGAGTCTTCTTCATAAATGACCCTTTCACTACCGAACACTATAAAATTGTGCTTTATGTACCATGCAGAAGTCACACGCTGTATGAAACATACGTGGGTCATTCTTGAGTAAAGACTCTTGATTGTCTCTGTTCACAGTAGCAGAATCTCCCAGTCAACAAGTCTTACCGAAGTATATGAGCCACCACAGAGGGGCCATACCAGTCTCCCGCCCGTTTCCCAGAACTCTTCCCCAGCTCCACCAGTTGGTGAACCCCGAACGGGGCGGGCGGCTGGTCCCCGAACCACGACACCACCCTGCGGTGCAGCTCTTCCGTCCGAGGGTCCCGGCCGGTTTCGGGCCGCTTCCCGGGGGTCCGTTTCAGGCTGTCGTTGGGGGTCGGGTTGGTCCCGAGACCTCGCGGCGACGCGTTCGCGGACCTCAAGGCGCCGAATGTGGGAATGGACATTCCGGAAGAGCGGGGCGGGGAACGCGGCCTCAGAACCTCGAAATCCACGTCCATCAGCTGCTGGCTGTCCGCCCACGTCCAGCCTAAACAACACAAACCATTCCATCAGCGTCTCTTTACAAGGAACACTCCAGTTAATCACCACACCGACTGGAAACATTCTGGAAATTACCACGGTGTTTCTGAAGGGATTTTGGAGGGAAACTACCACATTCGTCGCTACGTATAGCACTGATGGCATTTAGTTTCGTTTCAAATAAATCGGAAACAAACCGTAAGTATGTATGACCATTCATCTTCCCTTTAGAGACATACCATAATTCGTCACACAGAATGACAGGAATAGGCATAGTCATCACTACACTTAAATGTGAAGTTATGTAACATCTTCAGCTCCCCTTAGGGCAATGGGCAAACGCGATAAAGATAGGCGATAACATGAACACAAGTGCATACATCATGGAACAGCATATGAACTGAGGCCACACACATACACCCATGCGCGCACACACACACACTCCCATGTGGGCACACACACAACCCCTCACGCACACACATACACACCCAAACACTCACGCACATGCACACACACACACACACACACACACACACACACACACACACTGACCCATCGGCAGCAGGTGCATTAGCAGTCCCTGTGCCAGCATCATCTGCCCGCTGCGTAGCATGCAGCCCCAGCCGCAGTCAGTGGTCAGACTGGAGCCCTCCAACTGTGGAAACTCCCTCCTGTACGTTAGCCACAGCCTGGACACGAACGCCAGGCGAAAACGCTCTACCTCGTCTGGAGAGAGACATCAAAACATGGTCAGCCAAAGGGAAAAAGGCCCATTAAAAAAAACAAACAAAACAAAAAAACAATAACAACAACAACAACAACAAAAACCCCCTCAGTCATGCGTCATGTTTCTTTAGTGTGGAGCAGCCTCCTTAAACCACCACTCCTCTGGTTCCTCCACACTACTCCATGGTGCTTCTGTGCAGACTATAATAAACCTGACTAATTCTGCTCTTCTGTCATTGACTACTAATCAAGCTTTTGACAAACCGAATCAGAGCTTGAGCGTACCATTAATATTACTCCATTTATTTAAAGAGAATCTCAGCGTCTCTGCCATGGCATTATTTGGAAGCGTCGTAGGGCGTAGCCATTCACTCAGAACAGACTGAGTGAATACAAATCTTCGGAAATTAGGCTAATAAAACTACCCCCAAACCTCAGTCTCCTTTATGAAACTGACCGGCGTGAAGCGTGGTCTACTCCATCGACTGCTAGGGGTAGTCCTATGAATTTCCTAATCTCTTCTATTTCTTCGTTTATTTACCTCACTTTTCACCTGGTGTATAAATCAGTTTGAACAGTTCCAAGCCAATGAGCTGTTAGGCACAGACTCCAGAACACACCCAGCTGCTCTCTCTGACGGGTTTTGTATACACACCAATGACTATGCACAAAAGAGTGACTAAGCAAGGACAATCTCTGCTCCAGTCTGTTTTTTGTTAAGCAAAAGAGCGCATAACAACGAACCTTGGCAGAGAGCAAAGGTACAGCAGGGTAATTTTGTGATGTGCGGTTTAATCTAACTTTAGATCTCTTGTGTAGGAAAAAAAAAAAAAACCAACAGGCCTCCAAAACGAACCTGAGAGTCGAGAAGGACCAGAAACAGTAACAGAACAGAGAAGTGAAAGTCTTAAACTCTGACTAAGGGTATGCGAATAACTGTAAAACGCACAAAAAAAAAAACCCTATAAATGTGTTACCTTCATGGTTGAGCAGGTATGACTGACCCATCAGGATTAGGGGGGAAGATTTATTGAAACTAGTTTTCGACTTCACTGACCAGCCTGCAAAGAGTTTAAAAAAAAAAAAAAAGAAAAAGAAAGAAGTTAAATGGCAATGAAAGAGTATCATGACTTCAATGAACAGGAAAATACAATAAAAAAAAGCTGTGTAATCTGCTTCAACATCTTGTGCTTCCACACAGAAAATGTGTAAAGAATAGAAAAAAGGGGTTATACAAAAAAAAAAGCTGGCATGTCTTCTTCAGATGAATCAAACCGAAAACTCACACGCTCTTTACGGTGCGTTGTCTTCTTTAGACATAAGATTCAAATTGAATCGCGAGCGTATCAAGCTAACCGTATTTGACGTTGTTCCAGGCCGACATCAGCTTGGCTTTGAGACGGTCCACTTCGTCCGGCTCTCCGGGACCCTCCCTGTTGCCGTCGGTGACGGGGACGTGGCCGAAATGGGCCCTGGCGTCCAGCGAGTGGGACCTCCTCCCTGCGACGTGGTCGTCCAGCATCCCGCTCCCCACGTACTGAGCCGCAGAGGGGGAAACCGAATTCATGGCTCAGCGTGGAGTTGGGACTGAGCTCCTCTGGATTTCATATCACAAACTGAGAGAGAGAGAGAGAGAATGAGTCAGAGAGAGAGAGAGTGAGTGACAGAGAGAGAGAGAGAGAGAGAGAGGGGGGGGGGGTGTTTATTTTACGTCTTATTCAGTACAGGAATCTCCAGTTTCACGGAAAAAGAGCAAACCAGTGAGACTGGAGCAGTTCTGTGAACAGAGATGAGATGAGACAGTGGAGTAGCGTGACATGAATTAGGCTAATAATAATACCCAGGAGAACGAAGGTTTTTTTTTTTTTTTAAAGGGGGGGTAATTCATCTGAACAATGTGTCCAGTGTTTAAGACAGATACAACATGTCAACTGTGGTTTCAAAATGTAATTTGTAGTACAGAATACCAAAATGGGAATGGAATTTACCAACAAGATACTCCACTGAAAAAAAAGTGCCAAAGATTTGGAAGAAATTGAGTTTTGAGGTCTAGATCATATGACAGAAAAGTCTTGTGAAGCCATAAAACATCATGTGACACATTCAAACACGTTGAATGTTAATATACTAATTGACATTAAGAACTAGTAAAGAGCATGTAAACAATAAAGGAAACTTGCCAAGACACTATGCACTGACTTCAAAGGCGTATTGAAACTTTTCTACAGAATAGGGCGGTAACTACTCATTAATGACTGGCAGGGCGGGGAGTACAGCCTACGTCCAACCGTACAACTCATCTGTACCGTACTCCGTCACCTATGAACGAACAGTCTGACAAAACAAAAACAAAACGTACCTGACTGAAACCGAGTCATGTGCATGACCTGTCGGAAGACAGGTGTGGCGGCTTTATCACGAGGTGAATTAGTGGAAAATTCTTACTTCCCTTTTCCCCATAAAGAGCGGTTTACGGAACTGAGCACTTCCAGAAACGTCACATTAAGACTTTGCAACCAAAGATTTTTTACATTAAAGAACCCACATGTTGCAATGACAGAGAAAGTGTGGGGTAAAAAAGTTCTGCGAATGATGACCTGTCACAAAAATTCTACCGATGACTAAAGCCACATAGAAATTTCGAACTCATCACTACACTCTCAAAAAAATTGGATGTATCTGCAAAATGAATCGGCATGTGATACTAGTATGACAAACGACAAACTTTTACAAGTAATGACCGAATGACTGCAAAGTGTCCATTACATACTACTGCAGAAGTTCTCTAAAACCAGTGTTTAGTGCGACCAACTAGGTCATCGAGTTCCCTCTGTTTTAAAAAATAGTCAGGAATAAGCGACATACGACCTCCCATCTAAATAAATTTAACTGCAACCGAGAACACCCATAAGGACACCATCTTCAGTCGACAAAGAACTCAGACAAAATCATTTAAAAATCAGGTTTGTCAGAATAATAAAAAGAATATCTTACATATTCATCCTCGGTTGTAGCTGAACACCAAAATACAGTCCATCGATCAAAGCTGGTCACTGATTCTTCACAATTCAACCAGTTAGCTTTTAAACTTTCCACCCAAGACAGTTCAAATGTCGTCGCGACAACTTTCCCTATCATATAAGTCAGCTGGCAGACAGTAAAAACTGAATTATCAAAGATAACGTTAGTTTACCAACCTCCCCCGTAGCGTCGGCTAGCTGACAAGCTAACAGCGACTTACCAAGCGTCAGCAAACGGGTTTATTTAGATTAACACGGGATCTCACCTTGTTTCTGAATGTATCATCTTGGAATTTTCTTCTTTAGTATTTTCAAGATTGCAAAAGCGAAAAAAAATGCCGTCAACCCTGAGTCGCCAGAGATATAGCTATCGGTATAGGATTTCAGGCGAGGGATGACCACAGCTACAGATATCGTTACAGGGTAACTGGCAAGGACACGCAAACGTTAGCGGTCTATGCGGTATTCCATCCAAGTTTGCCCCAAGCTGTCCAAGAATCAGCAGCGCAGTCTAAAACAACGTGCTGCTAATGTCAGCATAGTAAACTATATACTAAGCACTTGCATGCTCTTGTTTTTATCCATCTAAATGTGAGCGTGTAGCTGTGGGTGCAGGTAAATGTGCAGAGCCTATTAATAAGAACTTCCTGTTGTCATTCGTCGACGCCTTTCATCCCACAAAAGAAGAAACGTGATTGGTTACACTACTCTCGAATGGCTCTCTGATTGGGTACATTTTCAATCAATTATGTAACCTAAACGACGCCATGGTCAGGTACATTTATGCTGCAGTTATGCAAACAAATAAATAAATTAATATAAGTCAATGCGTTTCCGAGGACATGCATATCGTATGGCCACACACTGGATCAAAACGATCAAAAACCAGCGAAATGCAGTCAAAATAACTTATTGAACTGTTATCATGGGCTGTTACAACACACGTTATTTTGCAGTCTGTAACTCCGCGGAGGTGTACAATTTAATCGATTCGACTGGATGTCGGTAAAAACTGTAATCCGGTTGTGGGTTAATGAGTACGCTGCGGGTTCTGCACAGGTTCAACAATTAAGATTAAAGGTTAAAAATCCGTCAATGAGTAAACCGGTCCATGGGTCTTTGATTTGATAAAGAAAAGTGCGAAAACAATCCTACCTTCCGAACAAATGAAGAGAGACATGTTGGCTCTATACAATATTTCTTTTTATTCAATTAATCACACATACTGCACTTCAGGTGTTTGCATTTGGAATTACATTTGTTGATAAGCAAAAAAGTAACCAAACAAACAAATAAACAAAATCAAAAGAATTGTAATTGTAATGCTTCACCATCCTAACCAATGTAACATATTCAAGACACCAGTTAACAGTGCAGTTTACTTGGTTGTATATAATAAATTAATTTACTTGAGACTTATCCTTAGTCTTTCTCTGGAACATCCACATTAGCACAGAACAACTTTTGTAATTATATACAATCCTATACATCTCTCTTGAATAACTAAGTAATACATAAGTACAACACATATACTTTCAAAATAAGTCTGAACATAAAATAAAGTGCATTCTGGAATCAATAACAACTTTCATTAAATAATTCAAACAATGTGATGCAAAAAAAAGTTCTCTTTATCACAGTAACTCAGTGAATGGCATGATAAAAACACATGTGAAGATGTGAACACCAATTTTTTTCTTCAAAAAGTGAGGGATTTCTTTCTTTTTTTCTTTTTCTTCACAGAACATGTTTCACTTAACTGAGTCGTACTTTGATTCTTATGATATATTAATAACAAACGTGAGACTGGGCTTGAAATCAAAATGTATAATTGTCACAGAAATAAAAGGTCATTTCAATCCTTCCAAACTCAACCAACTATAACAGTCATAGAATGTAAAGTGAGAAGATTCTAGAAACAAGTTGGACAGTTACAACAAATAAATCAGACCACAGAAGAGTTGAACATTCCGTTTCTTAAGAGTCTAGATTCAAAGAAAGAATCTTAGCAATGCACAGCATGTAAAATTAAAATTCTTTAAGAGACTTCATTCAGTGAATCAAATGTCAAGCCAAATCACTGTAGTGTTTGAGATTGTCATTTTGGATGCTAGTAAAACAGATAAATTGTGAATATTTGAAGGACCATACGTGAGGGTGAGGATTTTGTGAGAACCTGAATACATTTCTTTAGGGCGAAACCTATTTTTGCTTTTTCTGCTTTGATATGATTATTGCATACACAATGGGTTTATCAGCACTAACAGCGACACTTGACCTTATACAGTATAAATCACAGAACTTACAAAGCCAATCAAGGGCCTGACCACCAATGAAATTCTCCAATCATTTAACCACACCCATTTCTAAGAACCTAACATTCTAACAATTTTTTAAACCTTTTTTTTTTGTTTGTTTGTTTTAGAACACATATTGAGTATGACACTGAAAGTGTCCCGGGTCTATGCTGCATGTCCTAAGCCACCTGAATTCATTTTTGTGTTGTTTCTCCCTTTTCAGTAGGCTATGTAGGAAGTTGCTTATACCTGATATACTAGTTAAGAGTCATTGAGTTCCTCTATAACATCCTGGATGTGAGAAATTTTAACATTAATGTCTTTATATATTAAATATGAACACATAGGCACTGAAGAGAGGTCAATTCCATGGCAACAACCTGCTACAATAAATTGATGCTCTTGTAAAGTGAAGCCTTAAAATTGTGCATTAAACAAACAAAGCACTCTTGGCCACTATACAGGGTGTCCACAAAGCAGTCGTTCTGTGAGGCGTGAGTGTTCTGTAAGTGGACCGCATTAATCCAAAAGTCAAAACTGACGAATAGGAGAGGAGACAAACTTCATTTTTGACTTCATGGTATTCTCAGATAACTGGGAAACCCTACTTCACAACATACTTGTCAGATCAAATTAGCCCCTAAGTTGTATAAACGATACTAAGCACCCTTCTATTTCAAAGGAAATGGAGCCAGAACTTGAAGTTGACATGGCCACTAGATGGCAGTATGTCCCAGATAACACAAGCAGAGATCATTTCTCTTCGGAGAAGCTCCAAATTCAACATCACAAATATTCACAAATATGGATACGGTTTCTGGAAAAAAGAAAAACTCCAACATGTCATACCTCATTATTTAACAATATGTGACATCTAGTCTTGTTGCATATAGAGTGCATATATGGGTGTGTTTTAGATACTGTGCAATAAGAAAGCACAAAGCAGAGGACAGAGAGAAAGGAAAAATGAGAGAAAGCGTGAGAGAGGGAGAGAGAGAGAGAGAGAGAGAGAGAGAGACCTTTTCACAGAGTCTGTAATCATGATTGTTTTAATTTTTTTTTTTTTTTAAGAATGTCAGACAGATACTAGAACAGAGAGACAGGTGGACAGTCATTCTACCAGATTCCGTATTAAACAGAATCATGTCTGATGAAATGTAAAACCTATTAAAAAAAAGAACAGATCTGCATATTTACTGTGTATTTCACAATTTTCCTTTTGACAATGTGCCTTTTCTCTCACGAGATTACTTCTGTCTTCAAACCACACACAACCATCACACGGACTTATTAATATGTAACTACTACATACTTGCTGTTATGTCATTTCTGATCTATACACATTTGGAGCAAATGGTCTTATGATGGAATGCATTCCTCTTATCTGTTGTCATGTGATACACTTTGATCCATCTACTGATTCGTTCACATGCTACTCTGGCCTCGTTCTGATCCTTTTTCCCTTATTAAGAACTATAGCATACAAGATGTGTTACACAATGTAAGAACACAATATGCTGATTAAATGTTTTCTGTGTGGTCACTACACTTGTGTGTTCAATCAGTTTTGTTAATCTCTACAGATATATACAGAAAACAGGTCCCTTCGGTTTTGTCTGAAGCATCATTTTGCTATATAAAATAGTAGATAAGAATTTTTCTTTTATTATGAGGGCTGTCAGCTGAAATAGCAAATAATCTCATCCTCAGTATTCCATTCCATTCTATTCTATTCAATTCCACTCTGCTCCATTAAACGACAATCCATTCATCCACTTTAGATTCCATTCTAGAATCTCAACAAGCCCTTTTCTGTACTGGTCACAGCCTTGCATTTTGTGCAAGCACAGGATCACAAGAACACTCTCTTACACTCAGGATTACCTCTTGAGCCTGTGCAATAAAAAAAACTCCTCACTTACAACCCCTTTATCTATTGAACTGCATAATCTCTCTCTCTCTCTCTCTCTCTCTCTATTTCCTTCTTTCTCTGAAGTCCGACCAGGTCTGCTAATCATTGCACAGCAGATCTAAAAGCATGCAAACAGAGTTAAAAATCGACTCTGTCAGCGATTACGCCTCTGCGGCAGCGACTGGGCCGGCTTGCTAGCTGTCAAGGCTTAGCTGTATTTGGTTCTCCTGCGAAGGCCTGATAAGCTTTAACTCGCCCATGCAGCACAGGCTAATTCAAAATGAAGGACTGCCACAACAGCTTTGATCCTGACCACTGAACCCTCCATCAGCTTATGAATCCACAACAAAAATAGATAGATAGATAAATAAATAAATAGATAAATAAATAAAGCCTTTTCTACTTTTTTTTTTTTAAATTTAATTTGGTCCGTTTTTTTTATCCTCCCTTTCCCAAAGCCTCAAGATCCTATCCAAAGCGGCCTGTGAGCTATGACCGCAATTTTGAAAGGATAAAGCATCAGAGGATGGTCGTGAGTTTGAGAGCTAATGTGGTATCTGAAGAGCCTTCTAGAAAAGTCCGCCGTGCTATTTTAATATTCTCAAATATCTCATCCCTCTCTCTCTCTCTCTCTCTTTATTTAAGCCTCCCAGACATCTCAGGGTTCAGTAACATCCAGTTCATGTTCTTGTGTTTGGGTCAGCATGAACAAGCAAAATTGGAATGGTGGGTTTTCTGTCGGTTCGAAAATGGAGGATTTTTTTTATTATTATTAGTAGTAGTAGTATTCACAGTATTCAGCATTGTTTGATCAGTTAAAGCACTTTTTCGTTTGCCTTTTCACAGTAACACACATGCTAAGAGACACGCATTTGCTCACATGCACACACACACAATCGCATTCACGCACACAACGATAATAAATATGTCAAAATTTTGTCACTCATCACTCTGTCACTATGACGGATAACAGCCATAAAACTACCTTATGGTTATTTTACCTCTCTTAGTCCTTTTTTGTATGCGACTCTCCCTATGCCTCGTTAGTTAATGGCAGGAATGTTCTAGTAAGTGCTTCAGAACGTTGCATTACTCTAAACATCCGAAAAGAAAAAAGAAAAAGGCATTTAGTTCCCAATCCCTCATTCTCCTGTCACTTCAGGATCAAGATCCGTGCTTTGCAGTGGTGCCGTTTTTCTCGTGCTGTGCTGGGCTAGCAGGGCCCTGGGAGGTTGATTTGGTTCCAGGCCTGCTGGAGGTTCCGGTTGAAGCCTCAGTCTTTCCTGATAGACTAGGCTGACTCTCTTCCACGGATTTCGGGGGTTCTTTCGCCTTAGGGACCTCTTGAGCTGCTGCTGCTGCGGCAGCCTTGATAGGCCCAAGCACAGTTTTTGCCACACTGGTTAACTGAGTGACCAAGCTGGCCTTGTCAACGGGGTAGACAGGTTGAGTTTTGGAAGGACTTGGGCTGGCCCCCGTAGGGGATGGAGTTGGGGAGGGTGAATGCTCCTCAACCACCTCCAGGAGACACTTGTCCTCCCAATCCAAGGTTCCTCGGTAACAGTTGACAGGAACTAGGCTTTTATCCTGCCTGAGTTTGCCCAAAGCAGGAGACTGAACCTGGGGTGGATGAGGTGGAACCACACCTTTAGAGACAGAGGTTCTCACCCTGGTATCCGAAGGTCTGGAAGAGGCATCCAACCCAGCTTTCTTCATGCCTTCACCATCTCCAGTTCCTCTGCTTGCTTTAGATGTCTCGGCAAGTCCACCACTTGGTGTCGGTACAGATGAGACGGTGGATTTATCCATGGATAGAGTTCCCTTTCCTGGGGTTCCAGCTTGCATGCTAGGTCTGGAAGGTGCTGGAGTTTTCCCTGCGTCTTGCTTTACCTCTTTCTTGCCTCCATCCCTCTCCTGTGGCTCTTTACTAATGGTGCTTGGTGTGACCAGAAGACTTTGGGGTTTCGAGGACTTTTCTGTATGACTTTGGGTGACCTTGCTTGGTGTCATCGTACCACTGCCTGGACTTCCGTTTCCCGTTCCCGTGCTGGAAATGCTGGGAGTTGTAGTTTTAGTAGCTGAAGTGGTCAGTGGTGATGGAGTTAAAGGGACTACACTGGACTTGGGCTCCGTTGCTGTTGCCGAAGTTAAAGATTTCGATGAGAGAGAGTCACTGGGTTTTGCTTGAGTGGTGCCACTGACAGTAGAGGAAACCTGTTGAGATGCAGTTACAGAAAGAGTCTTACCCAGAGTCAGTTCACCTTCTCTGGGCTTCTTGGCCATCATCACTCCCTGTTGGGTTCCAGTAAGCATAGTTCCAGGCAGAGATTTCTCAGTGACCACCCCAGGCTTGGAACCACTCTCTTGGGTTGAATCCTTTTCCTTTGCCCTCTCTTTCTCTCTCTCCCTTTCCCTCTCTTTCTCTCTCTCTTTCTCTCTCTCCCTTTCCCTCTCTTTCTCTCTCTCTTTCTCTCTCTCCCTTTCTCTCTCTTTCTCTCTGCCTGCTAACAGGGCGTCTCGACTCAGCGGTGATTCTTGCCTCCCAAGCTTCCTCACTGGCTTAAAAATTCCAGTCTCTGGGGACAATGGAGCAACTGGATGTGTTGGTGATGGCGTGGTTGCCGTAGCAGAGGCGAGATTCTCCCCCTCTGTCTCCACCAGGCTCTGCAGGCCCAACTCGCAGTGGAAGCCCTCCTTCCGGTAATCCGAATGTCCCACTTCCAGACTGTGCTTCCTCATCACACCTATCCCAGCCTTTTTCTCCGAGGACGAAGAAGAGGAGGACGACAGGGGAAGTCCCAACTTTTCGGCCGACTGGACACGTTTCAGGAGCGGAGACCGCGGGGGTTCGGCGCTCTTCGGCCGGGGGCGCATGATGGGCGGAGAGGAGTGGAGCTTGGCGGGAAAGGTTTGGGTGGTGTTGGAGCTGCCCACCGTGTGTCCAGGCAGAGGGGGTGGAGAAGACTGGGTCGGGGACGGGGTGTGGGCGAGTGGGGAGAGGGGGATGTTGCCGGCAGACTTGCAGCGGGCAGAGCGGTACTGGCGGTGCAGTTTTGGGGAGAGGCCATGCAGAGAGCTGGGACGCATATGCTGGGTGGCAGCTGGCGAGTTTGGGGTGCTTGAGGCAGGGGAGCTGCTTTGAGATGAAGCCCCTAAAAATGACAAGAACAGAGATAAAAAAAAACAAAAAACAAACGGACAAGAGCTGATTAAATTGAGGATAACCAAAGAGATTACTGGTGACTGCGATGAAAATATAATCCCTGACTGAGATTAAGTCTAATTCACAGAGCAGTCCATTTGTAAGCACATAATCTAATTCAGAGACCCATAGTAGAGATTATGGAAGGGAAAAAAAACCAGTTGAAGATATGCCCAAGCCAAACTGAATTTTGGATATGCTCTTAGAGGTACAAAACCAGTTTGTACAGACTGATTGAGCATTCGAATATTCCAGGATTCTCTAAGAGTTTACCACTACGCTTCACCCAAACATTGGCTTGATTTGAACGAACATGAACATTCTAACGGAATCTTCTCATAGTTCCATAAATTCTGACACAAATGCCATTGCTGCCCACTTCTTTGTCAAAGCCCAGCTTGACTCTGGGCTTTGATTGCATTGATAGGGCAGAAGTCACGTGCTCACCCAGGTAAGAGGATTCAGGGGTGGAACGGTAGCTCTGGGTAGGTGAGCGGGCAGACAGGCTGTGGGTGGGGGATCCTGGGAGACTCTCGCTGGATGACAGAGAGCGATTCAGAGACGACAAACTCCGACTAGTGTGAAGGAGATTGGACTGCTTCGTGATTTTTCTGAACAGAGAGCTTCGCTTTTTACTGTTGGGAGTGAGAGAGAGAGAGAGAGAGGCAGAAAACATAAAACAGGATGGAAAACCAGTCACACAAAGAGAAACTGGATGGTGTACAGATATTCAGACAACCAGAAACCTAGACAAAAAACAGATAGATAGATAGATAGATAGATAGATAGATAGATAGATAGATAGATAGATAGATAGATAGAGAAAGAGACAGAGAGAGAGATAGGTAAAGAGAGAAGGACTGACAGACAGACAGAGAGAGACAGACAGTCAGATAGATAGATGGATAGATAGATATACAGATAGACAGACAGTCAGATAGATAGATAGATAGATAGACAGACTACAGATGTGATGGACCTTGGCATGTCGTACCTCTCCTGTGCTTCTTTCCCTGTCCTCTTATGGCGTCGGGCCATCTTACATCTGTAGCTGGATTTACGAGCAGGACCCACTTTGATGGAAGTGTTCTCAAAGGGTGTGGTTGTCACGGTAACCTTGTTCCCGCTCTACACGTGGCGGAAAACAAATAATCTGGTCATAATCGGAGGTGAGTATTACAAACGCTTTGAAGTACTATGGAAATTCATAAAACTGAGGCCATTTCTCAAGATCTATTGATTTTTAACACAAAAGCCATCAAAAGTCCTTTTAGAGCCGTGTTAAAATGACAGTCATATAAACAATGTACATTATAAACATTGCACACTTCAAAAACAGTGTTACATTCAAACACTCCGTACAGTTAAGGTCTTAAAATATCTTTTCTACCATAAAAGACAGTGTCAGTGTATAGTGTTCCACATTAGAACTACAGTGCTGTCTCTGTGTCTTTTCTGACCTTAAGAATGAGCTCCACCACTTCTGTGTGGACCAATCCATGGACAGACTCCCCATTCACATGAGTGATGAGGTCACCAGCACACAGTCCCGCCTCCTGGGCAGGCCCTCCTTCCTCCACATGCTGTGATTGGACCAAGACAGTTAAATCTAATTGGTGACTGATGAAACAGACTAATACATTTAGCCCTCCACCAGACTACATTAAACAACGAGATACGTTTAAATCAATGTAAAGTTGCATCTACTTCTCTCCTAAATTAACTGCTCCAATAAATCAGCATTAAGAGTTTAGCAACAGTGATATCTAAAGTAGCTGGATGAGCCAAGTTTTAATTAGATCAATTAATCTAGAATGCCACCTATGGTATTTTTCTTCCATTGTGTCAAATATCTTTATTTTTAATTAAAACTTGTGAGAAATTCATTTAGTTGCCCCGTTAAACGTCCTTGTGGATGACAGACGGCATTGGCCAAAGTCATTTGGAACAAAATCACTTTGACACAGGGCTTCTAATTTGAGCTGAGAGTTTCTCCACTAACTTTTTCCACAGAACAAACTCACAGAGGTTTTTTTGTTTTACTCTCTCTCTCACCCAGATGATATGATGGACGCTGTAAATGTCACTGTCACCCATATAGACCCGAATGGCACGCAGAGTAAAGCCGTATTTCTTGCCCGAGCGGTGGATCGTGATTGGTGAACGCAGCACTGTGACCGCTGGACAGTAGTCGCGACTGGGAGAAGAGTCACGGGACGAGGGATTGGAGGAGAGAGAGCGCGGTGACATGGGACTGGCCAAGGGAGAGGATCCGTGCTGTTCAACTAAGAGTGTGACAGAGAGAGAGAGGGAGAGAGAGAGAAAGAGAGAGGGGGGAAGAGAGAGAGAGAGGGAGAAAGAGAGAGAGAGAGAGAGAGAAAGAAAGAGAGAGAAAGAAAGAGAGAGAGAGAGAGAGAGAGAGAGAGAGAGAGAGAGAGAGAAAGAGAGTTACATGAGTAAATGCCCAACATTACCTATCCTTGGAAAGGTTTTACTTTCATAAATCCAGTTACAAATGAATTTAAATTAATGGCAAATTCCTCAAATTTAACAATAGTGTACCATGTCAAACAAATCGATCGGTCAGTTTTTATTAGTTGCTCCTCTTTGTAAAACATGACAAGACAATCTGCCTTTCAGTGCAGCAACATTCAGAAAACACAGTGCCCCTTGTGGGCTGGAGGTTAAATTGCACCTGCAGGTATCATGACGGATAGCGCTGTGGCGGAGGCCGATTTGATGACCTTGTTGCCCGGGCGAGAGCTCCGTTTCTCACCGTCACCTGGCAACTGCTGATGTCGTGCCCGGCGTAGGACCAGGTCATTGGTTGCCCGTTGGCCAATGGAGTCACCGAGGGCACTGGTTTCCCTGGAGACAGGTGTCATCGCTGCAGCTGCAGGTGTGGCCTGTCCTGTTGATATATCCCCAGGTCTGGGCAGCTTGTCTGTGCATTTAAAAGTTACATATTTCCCAGCGTGAACTTCAACATATTCTTGTTTTATCATATACGGTAATTAGTACTATTCCATGGCAAACATTAATATTGTTACCGCGTGACATACAGCATGTTCAGTAATCATTTATCGCGGCGTATTTTGTATGGTGGTACTACGCCTGAGCAAACGGCTGAATCTTCTCTCTACACATCTCTTCTGTCTCTCCCTATCTCACCTTCTTTCTCCATAACTGTCTATCTGCAAAGTCTGTCTGTCTGTCTGTCTGTCTGCTTCTCATCTCTTGCCTCTTGTTGAATTCGTTCTCACTTTCTCCCTGCTCCTGCTCAACCTCTTTCGTTTTCCCACCCCTTCTAGAGATCACAGTCTCTGTTACTGTTCCTCTCATTCTCTCTGTCCGTTTTTTTTTTATCTCTGCTATCTCACCTCCGGCGCTGGCTGGGGTCACTTCTTTGGAGGCACTCCTGTGCTCGCTGGCGCTGGGGGAACGGGGTACGGTGGCGCCCTCTAGAGACATTCCCCGGACTTTAACCCCCGGCTGATGGGACGGGAGCTCTCCCTCGCTCTCTAGGGGCGAGGCAAAACGGTGCGTGTCCATGAGGGCGGAAAATCGCCGTCGAGCGCCCAGGGGAGGGCTGGAATCGCCCTCCATGTACAAGGATTCCGAACAGGAGAGACGTTTCCTGCACGGAACAGACGGGATAACACATTCCGAATGCATCCGACGGAAAAAATACGCAAAAGAAAACGCCAAAACACAGAGGGATTTCTTTTATTTGCAAATCGCTAGAGTTGCGAAATATTAGTAGGCATGAGCAAGGCTTTGTCTCTCCACTCACTCACTTATTCATTCACTTTTTCTCTCTTTCTCTCTCTCTTTCTCTTTCTGTCTCACTCACATCTCTGGAGAGCCAGTCCTCCAGGTCTTGTCTCTCATGGTGAAGCTTCCCAAACTTTCTCTCTTGGCTATCTTGCTGTCATGGTGACCCTTGTGTTCCCGCCGAGTGACGACCGGGGTCTTTTGCTCCAGCTGAGACAGGTGCTCCATACTGCTGTACACCTGAGAGTCATGAGAGAAACAGGTGAGAAACAGTTTTCACAACATTTTACTCTACGACGTACCCCCGGTGAGAAAACAGTGAGAAATCACGAGACACTCTATAGTCTGAAAATCATCAGGGAGAAACAGCTGCAGAGTGAGATTTTCTGTTCGGATGCGTAGCTGAGGGTACAGGGAGAAAGGTGGCGAACATGAATACCAAGGGAGAAACAGGTGAGAAAAAGATGAGACATTTTGAGCTATTGTAAAACCTGAATGCCAGGAGAAAAAAACTTGTGAGGCCTTCGATAATCCTGCTTGGAGCCAGCAAAGAAACAAGCAAAAAAAAAAAAGAAAATTCCACACTGAAGAAACAGAGAAAACAAGATAAGATGACACTGAACCAATCTATGCAGCTGGAATTTGTGAAACTCAGGAAATGCACATGGGTTTCAGATAGGTAGAGAAGATGGTAGAGAAACTAAAACTGAATCTTTTTAAACTGGACGAAGTCAAAAGCAAACCATGGGGTCATGCCCCCCCCCCCCCCCCCCCACCAACTACAAAAAAAATGAAATCACCCCCCTCCCCCCACCAACAAAAATTACACAGCTAAAAGGAAAAAAAAAATAACACTGTCATTTCTTCACAATTGTCTGAGAGTTTGGGCACACTCAAAATGTAAGTCTTATTATTAGTGTAGTGTTCAAACAGCTCAGCCGTGTACTTTCCCGCTCTAATGATTTATTCTCATGGAGCAGAGAGAGCTTTATTACATAGGCGTGTGGGCGTTGCCACAGGATTTGCGGCATGCTGCTTGTGACAAGCGTCCACAAAAATGAATAAATAAATAAATAAAATAAATTTTTTTTTTTTTTACAAAGGTAGCGCTGGTAACCATGGAAAATTCCAGATATTGAAAGCCAGTCCCTCACTGGCTTATAAAATGTATGCATTATCACAGCAGAAAGCGGTCGGGGGGGAGAATATTAGGAGCAGCATATTGTTTTGGCCAAGGACTTCAGCAAACATATTCTCCTCAGAGCATATTAACATGAGCTCGCACTACTTATTCAAACAGCTTGTTGTCATTAGACTCAGAAAGAAAGAACCTGTTGTTGGTGGTTGAAGCTTCAAATAAAGTCTAAAGTGCCCTTGTGTGAATGGGCATCATGCACCTGCAAAGCAAGTGTGTGTGCATTCGTGTGTGTGTGTGTGTGTGAGAAAGAGTGTTTGTATTTCTATAACTATATTTAATAGTGCTTTTCCACATGAACGGGTGTGTGCACCTGTGTGTGTTTGCATTTGTCTGTGTGTGTGTGTTTGCATTCGTTTGTGTGTGTGTGTGTGTGTGTGTGTGTGTGTGTGTGTGGTGTGTGTGTGCGCGTGTGTGTGCGTGCGTGCGCGTGTCTGTGTGTGTGTATGTACATGGCTGTGTCTGTTTTGTGGGGCTTTTTTCTTTATCTGATCTCCTAAAGAACTCTTAACAGGCCTCTTGAACTCTGTCTGGACTCTGCTTAGTCTGTGCTCACTCACACAGCCCGTTCTCATTCATACACACAACAGACACTTACGACACACACAGAGAGAACAGAGAGGAATATGAAAAGACAAGAGAGGAAAGAAAGCAGGTGAAGAGAGGAGAAAACAAAAGTGAACACAAGAAAATGAGTGAAATAATACAAGGGCATGGGAAAGAGATAGAAGGAGAGAATGAGAGAATGAGAGAGAAAGACACATGTAGCAAGAGGACACAGAGAGAACACATGAGAAATAGATAAAGCAGGCTGTTAGGACAAAGAGAGAAATAAATAAAAAAGAGAGAGAGAGAGCCAATACAATGGCAAAAGAGTGAGAAGAGTGAGATGGCAAAAAAAGTGGATGAAGAGAGAGACGCAGAGAGTGACACAGAGAGAGAAATAAGGTGAGAGAGAGAGAGAGAGAGAGAGAGAGAGAGAGAGAGAGAGAAAGAGAGACTGACCTTGCTAAAGCGCGGGGAGCAAGAGGAGAACTGTCTGATTTCCACCGGCTCATCATCATTCGTGTCGTCTTCGTCGTAAGAGTTGACGTGGCGATATCGCTCTGACCGCGCTACAGACGGATAAAACGAAGAGTGATAAAAACATGAGTCACGTATCTGTAAGTCAGAGACTCTGCTAAATCTATTCACTGGATTTACCACTCAACCAAATCTACCTCACTCTGCTCTCTGACATTTACAGACAGGAACTATGTGTCAGAAGACTAAGAGCCTCACAGTAATCTGGTACAATTTAAAACAACAACAACAACAACAACTAGTTTCGCTACTGGCAAACTTTGGTGGTTTGCCAAAAAAAAAGAGATTAGCAAATTCAAGCAGGATGCAAGAGGTCCTCCCAGTGGCTAGAGGGCACTATGAGTGTACTCACTATCAAAATAACTGGTGTCCTCCTCTGACTCCAGCTGAGGGATGAACTCAGCCTTCTGCCTCAGTATACTGTTCCAGTCGAGCTCTGAGAAGAACGAATGTTCCTTCACCTCAAACGCGCCTCCTGAACGGAACAGATGGTCGCTTGTTAAACGGGGTAGCTGTTGTAATGAACTGTGTGATATGCCATTGGTGCACCCGTGGTGATGGGGGACAATATGTCCAAATAGTTTTTGGAACAGAAAAGCAGTATAATAAAGGAAAGCAGAGGAAATTGATAAAGGAACAGTTGTTCTGTGACTGCTGAGTTTTAAGATTCAAAGCGCAACGATGAAGACGTGCGATTTTTGGGCTACGCAGATCTTCATCACGTTACTCTCCACTTCCACCTACAACCATGTTAACGTCTGCATGCCAAATGTCAGACTTAACATTATAAACCCTGCAGTCTCAACCGGTGGAACCTCAAATCCATTTCATGCAAGGGGTCTGAACCCCGGGCTCTGTGGACAGGACCATGAAAGGCCTGTACCGTGGGATAAAGGTGTACTGTTCTCTCTCTTTACTCTCTTTGTTAACTGGATAATGATCTTCGTAATGCTCATTAAATTCTCGAAATGATCTGTGACCCCAAAAAAATTAAGAACCACTTTTTACAATAAGAACCTGATGGTAAGTCTCTGTTCAAAAGAATCTATGTCCTCATCCTTTCATTCCATCCTTCCAGAACGTTCCAATGAACGGACGGGATCGATGAAAAATCCCATTTGGGGTTACCATTAAAAGAATGGAGGGAAAGGTGTGAAGACAGGTGACCAATCTATTTTAATGGTAATTTATAATGGTAAACTTCACCAAACGACATCAGATGGGGGGGTTTTATGATACAGAATGTCTCTGATGTTTTTTGTTTACCTGTACCCAGGCGAACCAGGGGGTTAGTCTGCAGCAGAGCAGAAATCAAACTCTGGGCGTCGGCCGGCAGTGCCTCGTCCCCCTCAGGCCAGGCTATGTCATCTTTATGAACAGATTAAAAAAAAAAAAAAAAAAACAGCCATTAAGAGAGAAAAACAGGCAAAGCACTCAATTTGTTTCTCATTACCGCGACGGCTTTTGATTCGAACGCGTTTCAGTATAAGCTAAGCAGAGCTTAAAGAGAAATGAAGTCAGACCAGCAGCGATCATGTTCAGCGCTGTTGTTGCTAGGTAGCGACGACGCAGGAGTAACTGTAAAACACCAGCAGAAGTAACTAATGATCTGAATGAGAAAGCAAGAGCTAATGCTGTTGTTACACAGCCTGTTTGGTTTTTGGTTTTTTTTTGTTTGGTTTTAGAATTCAGAGGAACCTTTCAAACTAATTTTGGCCAGATATCTGCATGAGCTGGACAGGTGCATTAGAAAAAAAGCCATTAGTGAAAATGTGTGTTTAAACCTAGTGTTTCAAGATAGCGTGGGCTAAGGCTTGCTTGAAAGCAGTTCCAGTGTGGGAAAACCTGAGAGTGATAAAAATGTCCTTTTGATCTCCTCAGATCCTAATATAGGGGTATCCTAATTCCATATCCTGGCTATCTCTGCTGGTCACTCATTGATTGATTGATTGATTGATTGATTGATTGAGGGACCCACCTGTGATGACCTGTCCGAAGAGCTCCTCAGGTGTGGCGCCAAAGAACGGCACACAGCCAACCAGGAACTCATAGAGGATGATGCCCATGGCCCACCAGTCCACTGGTTTACCATAGCCCTGCCGCAGGATCACCTCCGGGGCTATGTACTCGGGGGTGCCGCACACCTGGAAGGGGAGGGGGTAGAATAACTCAAGGTCAAATCTATCACACTTGGAGGAGGAGGGGGTAGAATAACTCAAGGTCAAATCTATCACACTTGGGGAGGGGATTGAATAGCTCAAAGTCAAATCTATAGCCATAATGTAATTCACTGTAACCCAACCTCAAGCGATTAACTAGGTTAGCCCAGCAGCTTATCTATCTAGCTAGCTATAGCTGTAGCTAGACTATTATAAAACTATAATAATGTTCATCGCTGTAGTTAGAGTACTATAGATCTACATTAGCATTCAGCACTGTAATTAGACTTTTATAAACCTATAATAGTATTCAATGCTGTTATTAGACTATTATAAAGCTGTATTAGCGTTCACGGGCGTAGTTAGACTATTATTAAACTATATTAGCATTCATCAGTGCAGGTGTAAACAGGTCTGTGTGACCTGAGTGAATTCTTCCTTAATTGTCTTTCTTAAATTCTTCTTTCCTTTCTCTATCACGTGATTACCACTTCACACACATCTGTGACTCTCTAACTTCATTCAGCTGACAAGCTAAGATTTGCAGAATGTCAAGAGTCTATTCAGACTCTATACAGCCACTTTTGAATTTCACTGGGGCAAAAACACCACATAATACGCCACACAAAGGCCTTCAAAACCATCGTTATTTTTCTTTTGATGTGAATTTTCCTCAAGGATTGGTCGTACAACTAGCTGCAGTCTTGTCTTTTTTTTTTTTTTTTTTTCTTCTCTTTTTAAAAAACTTTCTAAACCTTTGAAAGAAGGTCAGGAGTTAGGACGATAATGACACAAACAGTTTAGACTGTCCGTAAGGGAGGTCGAGCTCTGGAGAACATCTCATTACAACTACAAAAACCAAAACTCCTCAAGTCTCTTCTCTTTCTTTTTTTTTTTTTTTTTTTGCCCTTTATTTAGTGAGGCCAGTGAGCACTCTTGATCTTTGTTGAGGCGTCTGTCCTGCAGCAAGGAAGAGAGTTGAGGGAAAAGGCAGAGTACCATGTAGAAGCAACCACTGGTGTAAAGGTAAGAACAGCAGCAAACAGAGGAGGGACACTGACATCAGAACCAGCAGTGTCTGGCTTTTTGCCTTTTTTCGACACCACTAACTCACCATCCCTACCTGCCCTGCATGACATTCAAACCAGCGAGCATCTAACAACACTCTTAACTACAGCTGTTAAGGTCACGACACACAAGTTGTACTGGGGATGCTAACGCCTTAAGTTAATGACATGATGTTGAGTTTTGACTTGAGTTAGAGCGAAGAACCCTGGCCAAAGTGGAGTGGACAACCATGACTGTGACACAAAATACTATGATGATCTATCGGCCGTACCACATTTCTAAAGCCAAACATTACCCCCCAAACTTTTTTTTTTCCCTTTTTTTTTTTCTTTTTAACCTCATACATGTTATACGAGAGACGAGAACTGTTCGAAGTATGGTACCTGTTTGTCCAGGAACTCGCGGGCGTCCTTCTCGATGTGTCCTTCGTACAGGTTGGTCGTGAGACTCATCAGGCCCATTTTAGACAGGCCAAAATCCGTCAGCTTAATGTGACCCATTGACGTGATCAACAGACTGAGGACAGACACATACATTTCCAAAGATTTTCAAAGACCTGAACAGACCTTAACTGCCTTTTATAGCAAGTAAAGATGGATGTGGTCGAATGAGAACGACCTGCAGAGAAACTGATCTAGGATCAGGTTGGGCAGGTGTGCCTTAAGGGAGTGTAGCGATGGGGTTAATTTTGAAAATACAAAGGCGGCCTTGAGGACTGTGAAACTGCTCTGTGCACACATTGCATTAACTGGAACTAAGCCATCATTTCCAATAATACTACATCTGGTGCAGTGAACCTCCCACAAAGCAGAGGGGTTTCTGTAACTCACTTGTCAGGTTTGAGGTCGCGGTGGACGATGCCATAGTTGTGTAGGTACTCCAGTGCCAGGACGGTTTCGGCGAAGTACATGCGTGCCAACTCCACTGGCAGTGCCCCGATGTTCTTCAACAGAGTGGCACAGTCTCCACCTGATAGGCACAACACAGGGAAAACGTCACGTTCAACCGAAAAAGACGACTCGCCTCAAGTCACACCACTGTTTAGTCTTAAGTCTTATGCCTCACCAGAGCAGAGGGTGCTTGCTCTAGCTGCTACGTTTACAACACTCTGTGATCTGTTGAAGTTTCAGATAGAAAACTAAAATGTTTGTCTGTGAGCACTCTTTAGTACTTACAGAGGAAAATCAAGATATAATAATTCTACTCCTTGCTGATCAGCAGCACTGGCTGATAAAAGAAACAAGGTTAAAAAAAAAAAAAAAATCCACACCATGCAATGATGCAGTGACCTACTGGAGCACTAACCAAGGCAAACTGAATATTGTTATTCCAAATCCGCTAAATATTGTTATTCCATTCCTAAACATCTAACAAGACGCGATTTTGGACATGCCTCATGCGAAATCAGTTCACTTAAAATCAATCCATGTTCGGCACACCTCACAGCTAATCCGTTTAAAAGCTAAGGATTATGGGAGGTCTTGTCCCACACGTCCAGTTCAATGCTGTTCCGCAAACAGGCTCGACTTTCACAGTTTTCCCAGTGGCCACGGCGATCATGTGGCGATGATACGGCCAAGCCGTGTGCACTACTGAGAAGCATCTGAACAAACGTGGTGGATTAACAGTGTGCTTGAGGAAGATCAGTAATGTCTATTTATTCCACATCAGAATCCCCCCCCCAGCTTTGACAAAGGCTTAAGTGATACGTTGTTCCAATGGATGATTCTAGAATCAGAACACCTTTTGTTTTGTTTTCAGTGAGAACCGTTATGAGGTAGGGTAGGGGAAATCGACTGAGCTGAACTCAGCATATGCATAAAGCAAAACAAAACAAACAAAAAACAGAGTAGCCAACAAAGGTTAATATAACGTAACATTTTTTTCTGCTAGATTCTGTTTACCATAAGCGAGCACTAGTTAAACCAGTGTTTTTCAAATCCCGTCCAGGGTATTCACTGGACTACACATTTTCAATCAAGGCATGTGTTATGGCTCCTTTTTAAACTAATTAATAGCTAAGGACATTTAAACTAATT
>NC_044501.1:7700163-7702663 GCF_902362185.1 Chanos chanos | reverse complement strand
CTGTCCTGGATATTTTAGTCTTCTTGAAAATAATTAATATTTTGTGATAAGGCTCTAACTAAATGTATGAGTCGTGCAGTGAGGTTTCATGGAGACAAAGCGATTGGACAGTCAGGCCTATTAAGAGTTTCTGGAAAGTTTTTTCTCACCTCCGCTGAATCGTCCGTCTCAGGGGTGTGTGGACCTTCACTGTCATAGCTGTCCAAATTCACCATTTCTGAACACAGAAAAACGTCAACAGTTTGTCAGAAAGTTCTGTCATACTCCCTACACCATGTTATTACTCTTAATTAACGGAATTAATTTGATATCGCGAGTTCGTACAGTATAGCAACGGTAGCGGTCTTTTAATAAGCGGTTCGGTAAGCACATTAACCAACAGCTTTGGCGGTACGAAACCGTTCACTTTCACATAAAAAAAAAAAAACCTGTCCAAAACATCAAAGAACGTAATTATTTATGAGCGCGGCGTAGTTTAGACGTTATGCGACACGAGCCAAAAAAACGCGACGTCTCCAGTCGCCACGGTAACCACGTTTTCCGCGGAAACGCAGCAGAGGTGTGGGAGCCAGAGGAGACAAAGGGAGAAGGAGCGATTGTTGCAGAAACAGAGCTAAATAAAGACAGCGCTAGTAAAGTGGCAAGGCGCTGAAGGGGATAAACGTCTGAAAAAAGGAGGGAAAAAAACAAAACAAAAAAACACTTGACAGTTCACGTGTAATCCTCAAGAATGCATCTCTGCTTCACAAAAAAAAAAACAAAACAAAAACAAAAACAGGTCCAACTTTGGTCAAACTTAGTGAGACATCAAGGAAGTGTGACAGCTATGGTCCATGTAAAAAGACCGTCCAAGTTCACAGGAACTTAATCAGCAGGCCTCCAGGCAAGGCACCGTCAACCTTACAGAGGGCCGAGTATAAGTGGGGGGGGGGGGGGGGGGGGGGGTGGAGGGGCTGCAGTCTGATTTTTCATAGTGATAATTAACGTGAACGAATAACAGTCAAATGAGACCACTTGGTGTAATGTTAAGAGACTGAAGTGACAATTATACATACTGTATACTGGTTGCCATTTGTGGTTGGTGGCACATTTAATATGCTTCTCCTCACTGGTCACCGTGGAGATATGATGTGTGTGTGTGTGTGTGTGTGTGTTAGAACAGAACAGTAATCTCCACAATTTTCCACCTGCTCTCTCTCGTCCTCTCCCTCTCTCTTTCACTGTTTCTCTATCGCTTTCTTTCACACACTCTCTCTCTCTCTCACCTTCCAGTGGGTCTCTGGTCAGGCCCAGCTGGTTGATGATATAACGGGGAATGTCGGTCTTCATTAAGTGTCCCTCCTTGGCATGATCTTCAGCCGCCTCCAGCAGGTGGTAGAACTCTTCTGGGTTAAACTCCTGAACAAGAGGGAACGTCAAAAACGTGAGACCTCAGCTCCCAACTCAGTGGCATCTCACTCCCTACTCTGAGAGGAGAATGGAGGTGGGGAGGTGGGGAGGCGGAGATGTGTGTGTGTGTGTGTGTGTGTGTGTTCCGGGGGGGGGGGGGGGGGGGGGGGGTGGCAAACATCATTACAGGATGGTAACTGCATTAAAGCTATACAAATGCACTTTACTGGGCTTTGGCTCTTAATAGAGCAATGAGACAAAACCAATTCACCATACAAAAGAAGGCAGTTCTGGTTTCTTTATAAGTGCATAACAGAAATGTCCCAAAGCTATATTTTATTTCACTCTGAAGTTACCTTAACATCCTGAACATGTTTTCATCCACTGCCATGCCTGTTATAATCAGTGAGATAAGACGCTGGGATGCTAAGATACACAATAAGATTCTGTGTAGGAATAAGACGCGCGCTGTCTCCCAATACATTTACAGATGCAAGTGATAGCGTTTTAGCCCTTAAAAGTCTAACTTCGTTTGAAACCTCATTTTAAACGCCAGGGGCACTTATGTGCGTCTGTTTTTCATGGCGAATTGTCCTCATGTTTATCAGATTACACACAAGACTAAGCTATAAAGGCAAATAAATAAAATTAAAAAAAAAAAAAAAAGAATCCTCTTTCTCCTAATGGTACAGCGGCGCGGTTGACATTTCAAATGTCAGCAGATGTCACTGCGTCCTCCCCCCTCGGCCGTCGTGGAACCGGAACGTGTAAACGCCTCTGCTCTGGTTTCAGCAACGGGAGCAGTTTTCCAGGGGTAGAGTCGGTTTTCTAGCCCTTTCTGGTCCATCATGTTTGACAGAGTGGGGGAGATATGAGCCCTAAAAAACTGGCCCTCGTATTCAAACGCGGGTCAGTTTACCGATTTCAACGCCCCCCCCCCCCCCCCCCCCCCCCCCCCCCCCGCCCCCCTTACCGAGGCGGCAAGACAGCAGGAGGAGTAGAGCGGGTTAATTGAATATGAGAAGCAAAGAGCTAGGACGGCGGTGTATTCCGCTCAGGGATGTTTCCACTAGCTATTCCGACGAGGGGAATGATCGGAATATTGAGCGCG
>NC_044501.1:7675163-7687663 GCF_902362185.1 Chanos chanos | reverse complement strand
AACATGACCGACCGAATAGAGTTCATTTGCCCAGTGTCTGGACATGCACCCAGCTTCTCTCGAGAGCACACGCGCGCGTGTGTGTGTATGTGTGTGTGTGTGTGCGTGTGTGTGTCTATTGAGACAAAATGTCAAAGCCACCCTTGATTTATAGCTTGGCTCTTTTCTGAGTCCACACACACACACACACACACACACACACACACACACATGAACACACACACACATACAGCTCTCCACAGAGGAAAAACAAAACACTTGACCAAATGTTTGTCATCACAGCATGCCCTCCATGCCTGTCCAAAACCCAACCTTAAACGATTCTGTGTCTCACACACACACACATACACACATACAACAACACACACACACACACACATACACACACACACACACACACCTGCTGCTGCTTACGAGCCCATTAAGATTCAACGCCACAGACCCAATTAGCACAAAAGACCCATCATTCCGCCATAAACAGATAAACGGATAAAACAGGTGGAAAACACGCTACTGACGGGCGAGCTGGTATACTGAATTCGAAACGACACCTTCACAAACAACAAAGAATGACAAGATCCAGAACTGATTTTTTATTAATGCTATTGTGATTGAAGACACCCTGGGTGAATGTGAAAAGAAAGGAAACAGATGTGTTTCTTTCTTGAACAAGTGCTTTTTTCCCCCTCCCTCAAAAAACATACAAACAAACAAACAAACAAAAAAACACTCCCTACAGATTATTTGTCCTTAGACGGCTTTTGCGAGTGCATTATTCTGATGTTTTAGACAGCGCTTATGCTAGAGAGCAGAGGTCCAATGTCAACATTCAACACCAGTCTCCCACCAGGCAAAGGGGGGGGGGGGAGTGGAGGCGGAGGTGATGGTGGTGGGGGGGGGGGGGGGGGGGGGGGCTGTTATGGGGAAATGTCACAGGTTACCATAGCAACACTGGCCCAGACGAAGAAAAAAAACTTACCCTTGAAGATCAGATTCTATAACATGGCATGCATATAATTATGATCAAAACGTCGGAGTCCTTTGGTACCACGGAAGACGTGGTGAGACACGTAATTCCAATCAAAGGAAACGAAATCTGAGGGTGATTTTAAACGTAGAAATGCCATCTGAAATTTCAAAAAATAAGCAACGGAGCTGCCACAGCTCTTTCTCCTCATTATGAGATGTTCTGTCACTCACTGATTTAGATTTAAAATCATAACATACACCCTTCGACAAATATTCAACTGTTACACAAGTTAGAGTGTCACAGAAAAATAAGGTCAAACGCAGTGTGTGTGAATTGGAAGCATGACATTGATTATGAACTATTACCGCTTGGGCTAGAAGCTCTTATAACCTGTTTGTGATGCTTTTATGCCCGCTGTCATGACAGAATCCTGAAGCGCTGAGTAGGCAATCGATTATGCCTGGGTAGTAGATCAGCTAATTGTCCCTGCTGTTAGATTAGTGATACCTGCCATCTCAGATCAACACGGAGCAAGCCTCTTGCAATAAACAGATGTTAGATGTGCATTTCCAGTTCCAATTCCATTTTCTTTAATTTGTGTTATTCTACTCCACTCTACTGTTATTCTAGTAATAAAAAATGATATGTTAGAGTTTATTCACAATTCTTGAAAGTCCCTTCAACTCATTCTCCAGTTTTGCCTGAGGTGCCGCGCGTTGACTGAGTCAGAGGAGTGTGCTGTACTTGGCTCCTTTGGTCTCACACAGTGAGACAGTGGAGAAAGCCGTGAGATTAGCTCACTGACAGTGAAGTCCCTGTGTCACTCATGTTAAGTGTGACTGATGTTTTGGTGCTAAACACACCCCCATGCTTCAGCTGCCTCTACAGATTAGCAGATTTAAAAAAAAAAAAGAAAAAAGATCTTTTATTGACAGAAGACGAGGAAAGAGTGTGTTCTTTTTCACTTTTTAAGGTTCTCTTTTATGAAGGACTCAAAGCCATGCAAACGGAAAAGTAAAGAGAGACAGAAAGAGAAAGAAATTTGTGATTGCATTAGTGTTTCTCTCGTCGCTAAAAAAAAAAATCCAACCCTATCATCTATTCGCCTTCAAAAGCACTATCCACATGTTGCCGCAAGGCAGAGATGGGGACTCGACTGTGCGAGTTGAACTCGAGTCGCACTTAAGTCGCACACGCAGTGACTTGTGACTTGACTTGAGACTTGCCCTCAAAAGACTTGAGACTCGACTCGGACTTGAGATTTGGGACTCCTGAACTTTCTTCTTCTTTTTTTTTTTTTGGACATTAACAGTAAGGAAATGTCTGACGAGCTGAATGTCGTTCCCTCCCTTATCATCACGCGGAACTTTACGCGTGCGTGCGGCCACAGACGACTGTAAGCTGCAGCAACAACACCGTGACCATGGCGACCACGCCTGCAGCTGCTGTGCCATTTGTGATAACCTTTGGCTATAACACAAGGCCCAAACAAAAGAGTGGGTAAATGCAAGATGTGCGCTATCAAAATAAAGGATGCTGGATCGACCACATCAAATTTTATCAGGCACCTCAAAACACACCTGAATAGGTCAGACAGTCACTTGGTAACGTGAAAGACAAGTTAATGTTAGCACCCGTAGACGGTTAGCAAACATATTAGCTCAGCATCAGCTATCTGACATTAGCTTGTTACTTGCTTTGTAGCTAAGGGAGGCTAACTCGATTAGATTGGCGTTCGCTGGATATTTTGAAAAGATGAGTGAGTGTTTGTTTGCTTGCCACACTTGTTTGCACAGAGTGCTGCCTGTGCCATGTAGCTGGGGCGCCCGCGCTGTAGTCCCCGCCATGTGTGGTTCCTCAAAATTTGAAAAATGTTAAGCATGAGAAGGGTTGTGCTATCCAGCCAATAAGTAAATTACTGATACTTGATGCTCTTTGACAAGTGATGCTCAACACAGACGAACAACATTATGTATCCTGCGCGTGCAGCACAAAAAAATAACGAAAATGTTGCAAAAATACACTTAACTTTATAAGGAGAGCTTTTTATATATTACATTGCAATAGCCTGTTTAAAGTGATCGTATACCAAACAACTAATCAACGCTGATACTGCATGCTAATAGATAAAGGAGTGACAATAATACAGTATAGGCTTTGAATTCCTTAGACATAGCAATACAGTGTTGTAATCAGACCGGATGGCATGCAGCGGATGACAGAATGCTCATTACAACCATAAGAGACTTGAGACGGGACTTGGACTTGTAAAAAATGACTTGTGAGCATCTCTTCCACAGGGTCAGAGGTTAAAGTTGTAGATGCTGGAATGGCTTGTGTTAGGCTACAGTTATATTCCTGCAGTTGCCTCACAGACGGAAAGCCCATAAACCTCCTATCTTTAGCCCTAAAATACAGCAAGTGGAAAACACATAGTCCCTGGCAGGGAAGAAAGTGCGACAAACTAACAAACTACAGAAGACAAAACCGAGGATAAACTGGGTTTTTTTGTTTTGTTTTGTTTTTTTTGTTTTGTTTTGTTTTGTTTTTTTGGGGTTTTTTTTGCCACCATTATTCAGGCCTTTTCTTTTGGTATTGTTTACCTAAAACTGAAGAAGAGGAACTTGTAAAGACAGTGGATTCAAGTTAACAGTGGATTAGGTGATGATGTATTGCCCCCTTGAAGTCTGGTAACAGCATTCTATTGGCTACTAGAGAAGGTTCTAGAGCTTCCTGTATGACATCACTGTTGTCCCCGACAGTCTATTCTATTAGGCATAGGTCGAAAGAGCTGGATACAAAATCTAATACATCAGCAAGAGTTACAGTGGTTTAAATTTTTCATGAGCAAGTTATTACATAATATGGGCTTTTGAATATCTGAGCAACTCAAAGCCAACAAAAGTTGAGGATATCGGTTTCTGGCAAATTCATTGTGTGAAATACGCCAACACTCTCCATATTTTCTCTCAGTCAGAGCGATTACTTGTGTCTTAACTTCTTAAAGTAATCTTGTCACTGTTACAAGGTTAGGATTACATTATCCAGCCGTAATCTCGTTTACAGAGATACAGTATAAATGTACATCATTTGGACAAATTTTACTGAGACCCCAATCAATCACAAAAATGTTCAGAAATCATCTAACATCCTGAATCATCCTTCTATCTAATCTATTAGCCAAATGCTGAGAAAAGAGTGTGTCAGAGAGAGGGAGAGAGCGCGAGAGAAGGAGAGAAAGAGACAGGGAGAGGGAGGGAAGCTCTGCTTAATTTCTTTATCTTGCCAGTTTATATCATTAACAAAACCAGTGTGGAACCAGTCTCACTGTAAGATTCAGAATGCTAAAGACTATAAACAGGACAAAGATAGCGCTCTCATGAGATCAGAAATGATAGATAAGAAACAATGCAATAACCAGTGCTCTTCAGTCTCATCAGCAAATCTCAATGCATTGTTTTTTCATTAGCCAAGACTCAGCAGACAAGACTGACTGTACCACAAGGACCTCACAGCAGGATAAACCATCAGTTATGGCGCATTTGAAATGTTTTAAGAACTACGGCCAGATGGATGGTCAGGAAATTATACTGGCCAAAGTGACTTTCATTAAATTTTATGGATCTTTAAATGGCTTTCTCCATGCTGGGTTCGCAAATAAGACTCAAAGGCTTTTTCTTCTTGTTAAGCTTCTCCAAAGACTTACAACAATCTATTTTCAGAAAATTCATGGGGGTTTGAACATTTTATCTGGAGCTGGGCAGCTTGTTTCACCTACTTCAGCAATCAAGTTGGCAAGAAGGCATGCTAGTCCTGCGGAATGAAAAGAACGACTTTATCCTGACTCTTTCAAAAGAAGGATAACATTGAATCGACAATGAGGACTGATGACGTCAAAGAGCAAGAGTTCTCAAACTTTTTTTTCTTTTTTTTTTTTTTTGCCAGTCGAGCCCCTTCAACTCAAAATATCTTCCTCAAGTACCCCCCTGAGATTCAAACCAGGTGAATTTAATTTGATGTTGACATTTCCATCACAATCTTATAAACCCCCTGTAGTGCTGCTACAAACAAACCCCCAGGCTAAAAACCTCTGTCACAGAGGAAGGAATGGAACCTTATGTTAGAATCTATGGAATGGTCACAGGGGTCAACGGAACTTTCAGCTAAAAGCCACGATGGATGTTTCCTTGGAGATCTCAGAAGTTCCATTCTTTAATGACTATTCCCCTTGAGATGAAAACGCCCATTTGCTGCCATTAAATATTCTACATACAGTGCCTGTAGGTTTAGATTCTGTCCTTTTTGCTCTGCATAAAATCTGTGAATTAAGTATACTACTGTATCAAAACAACATCTCATTCCTTCAGTTTCAAAGTCAACAATATATATTTTTAAGGACATGAATGTTACCAGTTTTTGCTATATAATGTTGATATCCATTTGATATATTATCTGTGTGTAGGTTATATGAATATTATCAGAGTGAAAGGGTTACACAGGGACAATTGAGTGGGATGGGGCTTGGACAAGCATCACCGTGGAGACGAGAACTCACAGTCTTTCTTGCGCTAAGACAAACCAGCCAACCAGGGCACCCACCTCCTGTCATGTGACCATTCTTAACACCTCCCCAGGGACTCTCATAAGGACACCAATTATCAGAGAAACAAACAACCTATTCCTCCATTCTTAGATCAGTGACTGGATTAAAAGAGTTTGACTTATTTCTTGGACAGTCGGCTTTAATTGGTGAAAAAAGTAGAATTCTAGATTTCATCAAAAGCTCTTTATGTCATCAAATGCTCTTTTCCATATGAAAGAAAAAAGAAAACACTAACTACCAAAGATAGTGCTGTTAAATGCTAAATACCAGCTTGATCAAACATATCCCTGACCTTTAGTATTGACATTAAAAGCCAGTTATGTCTGTACAGTACTGTGCTATATGTGTAATTACACCTAATAATCTGTATTTATGCCTCAAAATATCACACACACAACTCCAAGTCCAAGTTCCAAGTCCCCTCGCTTTCACCTCATTTAACACCTTAATAATATGCTGCTAATTGCTATTGAAATTAGAAACACACACACACACACACAGAAAGAGAGGGGGAGAGAGAGAGAGAGAGAGAGATCAGGAGTTGGCCGAAAAGCCTTAGCGGCTAGCAGGATGGTCAGGGCTGTAGTGGGCGTGGTGGTCTAAGGTCACATGATGGCCTGTTGCTACGGGATACGGCATCAGCGGGCATGAAGAGGAGTTGTGAGGGAGCTCGGGAGGGATGCTGGTGTTTAGGAGGAGGAATGAGCGGAGACATGCAAGGAGGCGAGAGAAGGGGAGAGAGCGAAAGGAGGGAGGAGTGTGACAACATCTGTGACAAACAGCAGGACAAACATAAAAAACGGGGGGGGGATAAAGGATAGAAGAATAGATGGAGCGACAGTGAATAATGGAACAAAATGCTAAAAAGATAAGAGGAGTTGTGAGAAATGGAGGTGTAAGTGATGAAATGAATGAGAGAGAGAGAGAGACAGAGAGAGAGAGAGAGAGAGAGACAGAGAGAGAGAGAGAGAAAGAGACAGAGAGAGAGAGAGAGAGAGAGAGAGAAAGAGAGGGACAAGGACAAACAGGTTGTGAGCAGGAGGGAGAAAAGGTGATAGATGGGAGGAGAGATAAGCATAGGAAAACAAACAACTCAAGAAGAAAAAAAAAATTGGGAAGAGAAGAAAAAAGACAGTAAACAACAGAGGAAAGAGAGAGAGAGAGAGAGGGAGAGAGAGAGGGAGAGAGAGAGAGGGAACGCCAAAATCCTGAGTCACCTAACCACCGGTCCATCTTCCACGAGATAAAAACAACAATTATATCTGACAACCACAGGCAGCGTAATCGGAGGACACCCTCAGCATGATTACGATTCTTTCCTTCAGCTCCCTCTCTTTCTTCAGTCCTCATAAAAACACAGCAAATATTCTTCTCTTTTTTGCCTCTCCACCCCTCCTCTTTCATAAAAGGTACACTGTTTTTTTTCTTCTTCTTCTTTCTCTGTGTGACGACAGACCTCTCACAGCTGTTGTGTGTGTGAGTGTGTGCGCGCGCGTGTGTGTGTGTGCATGTGTGCATGCGTGTGTGTGTGTCACAGGGGAGTGGAGTATTAGAGACGCATCACTGCTCTAGCACTGTGGGTCACCTTAACCCCTAAACAACCATGCTAACTTCAGCATCTGAGCAGCAGCCACACCCACACAGGAACACTGCAGTCTACTGCTAAGGGTAAAATTAGCTATGCTAACTAGTGGTGACTACTAGAGACTAAATGTGGATGAGAAGGCAACACGGTAATCATAAGCATACCCATCTGAGGCAGCACATTCTTAATCTGAAATACACACAGTACATATGTCAGCCTGGGATTAGCACAATCTGAGCACTCAGAATGACAGACACAGGAGATAACATCACTTTTGTTTAAGCAGTCTATCAATCAATCAATAAGTCAACCAATCAATCTATGTATATATGTGTGTATGTATGTATGTATGTATCTGAATGACTGTCTATCTATCTATCTATCTATCTATCTATCTATCTATCTATCAGTCTGTCTATCTAGACCTTGCCAAACACCATAACAGGAAGAAAAACAGGAATGAACAGCTCGTAACAGCCATTTCATAAACCGAATATCAACTGTGACAAACAGACCCCAAAATGATGCAGCTGCAAGATTCAGGAATGAAGAGGAGAAACACACACACACACACACACACACACATACAAAAGGAGACAAGCCACCCACAGTTATACATTTTACCACCTCCCACAGTTCCCAAAATCCCACAACAGACACACAGTGGCTAAGGACAGCTGCTATAATGCTGGGTTTTTAAAAGCGGGATGACTTGCATTGGCTAATACAGTCATGCTGCGCTTTAATCTCTGACCCTGTTTCCAGTCTCCAGTTTTCTCACTGAACATGTTCAGTCCGCCGACAGAGCCGCAGTGAATCCAAAATCCACCCAAATGCAAGGAACAGACGACAGCTATTTCTGCAAGCCGAATATCACACATGAGTCTAGCTGTGCCTTGCGTTACATCAACTTTGATTTTTCTTAGAATGAACTGACACTCTTAACGTATTGATCTCATGCTTGTCCAATCAGAGTGGTACCTGGACCACACCCTCTTTTCCAACACAATACCTCTGGAAGTGCCACCCACCCAACACCAGTGACCAATCGGGTGCATTCACAGTAAACACCTGACTCAGTTTAAATGATAAAAAGATGAAGAAGACACGTCCGCCATCAGCCCTAAGCCTGAGTGATTACAGTAATTAAGAGTGATTAGTGTAATTTGGACAGCAAAAATCAGCCTTCACATGACATCAATAATCTGCGGTTTACAGAGAGAACATGAAAAGTGCCTTTTGTCTTTGCCATCTTCACTTTTGTCAAAGAAGTCAGGGGTTTTCTACCTACAAAAAAACAAACAAACAAACAAACAAACAAATAAAAAAGCAGGGGGTGGCTTCATCTTCAAAAAAAAAAAAAATCCTTCAAAATAAAACAATATCACCATCATGAACAACTAAACCTGCAAAAATGTTAAAATGTTAAAAATGTTAAAAATGTTTGTTAAAAATGCCTGCGTTCTGTAACCTGATATTTTCTTCTCTGGCTGTCTTTTGTCTCTTTGAGTTACCTTCATTCGCCTGGACTAAAAAACGTACGTACATAACTCAATCCGAAACACACCTCAGCACATGCGGTATGACATTTTATGACTAAAACGAGCAATTTTAGCGCGTTGACCGTACAACTTTAATACCATCAAATGAGTGTTTGCTTGCTGACTGATGGCGAGTGCCAAAGGTCCTCCGACAAGATATCTTGTCCTATCAGTTTATCATGTTTACTCAATCTAAGCGCTAGCCCAGGGGTTCCAAAGGTAGCTCATCTGTTGGGAAAACCCTTCAATGTTGTGTTACAACAGTAGGAGCTCTAATGCAGCATATCTGATTGGTCAGCCACAACCTGCCTTTGACATGTCAAAAAAAATCAGCCAATCAGCAGCAGCCAAAGGTTCTTGGTTTTTGACCATGAGCCAATAAGAGGAGGGGATGGATGTGGGAAGATGGGGACAGCTCACAGAGTGAGGTGTCTGAAGGCTCAACCCATTCTCGTCACAGATGTGACATGGCGTCATTTTACAGCTGAATCAAATGGAGGAGACACTTCTGTTATAAAGAACCCAATGGAGCATCGCAGGAGAGAGTTCAGAATGTACAGGTCGGTTAAAAACAAATGAAACACATCGGTGGCATGTGAGGTGGACCCTTCCCTTTAGGTTTGAGGCTCCTGGCCTAAGTCAAACCAGCCGGAAACATCCTGGAATCACAGAGTAACAGGACCATCAATAGGACAGATTGGATTGAACTGTGAGGCTTAGCAAGTCACAGGGTTAATGTGATTATAGTACAAACTCCCTTCATTTCAACTGGCTTTACAGAGAAACCTGAGAACAGATACTTTATCTTTCATTTCCTGTTTCTGTTCTGTTCTCCCACTAACACCTGTCTATGTCGAAAATGATGGTTTAAGGTTTAAAAAAAAACAAAAAAACAAGCAAACTAACTGTAATTAATGAACAAACAAAATGTACTGGTTTTAATCATTTTGTTTTCTTGGATTAAAGCTGAAATATCGATATGTTGGTATTTTCCTGGAAGTATTTTTGACACGACAGTGTTCGTCGTAAAGGTCTCTCCACTGTTCATGAAGATGTCTGTTGGATTTGTCATGAAATAGTGAGACTGACAGGGCTGGAGGAGAATTCCCTGCACAACACCAGTACCATGTCTTTATAGAGTCACACCTGAGTGCTCTCTCTCTCCCTCATTCTCTCTCTCTCTCCTTCTCTCTCTTTCTCTCTCTCTCTGAAAAATGGTGTTGCAGGAGAGAAGAGAGTACTGAAATCACAATTCATGCTGATTTCAAACCTTTCAGAAAAAGCGGTAGTTGGAGGAGAAAGAGAGAGATGAAGGCGTGTGAGAGAGAGAGAGAGGGGGGGGGATCATTTACGGAAATAGAGAGACCTAGTAATTAACCCCAGTCTATATATCCTACACACACACACACACACGCGCGCGCACACACACACATACTGAAGCAAGGAGATTAGTGGTGATACAGTGGCATAAGGCCTAGAGACAGCAGGTTTGTATCTCTTGTATAGTATATTCATATATATATACATGTATACATGCACTCTGTGTAACTCAGAGAACACAAGGGCTTTACACTAATCCCCACTGAACAGATGAGCAGAAGACAGGCGGAAAGCAGACACCACAGGAGAGGGGAAAAGAGAGAGAGAGAGAGAGAGAGAGATTTTTCAGCACACGTCGTACTGATCAGCACTGACAGCTGTTCAAAGAGTGATTTGCCTCCACAGGGACATGAGAACCAGCTTTACTGGTCTTTTTAATACACAACACACACACACACACACACACACACATGCATACACATACACAGACATTTGTATTCACACACACCTACATATAAATATGCACAAACAAGAGCACACAAAAACAAATAACAAATAGCAATAAAGATACATATACACACACACACACATGCACATGTGCTCTCTCTCTCTCTCTCTCTCTCTCTCTCATCCCCTTGTAGGATGTGGATAAACAGAGTGAGACATGTGACAATGAGACAGCAGGAAAGCAAGAGACAGGCGACACCAGAGAGCATCATCATCATCACCATCATCATCATCATTGCTATCATCAGCTGGAAGCTGAGTCAGCAGTGAGGGCTTTCGAATCATCAAAATAACATCATTGGAAAACTATCATCGTCATCATCATCATCATCTTCATCCTCCTCCTCCTCATCATCATCATCATTATCTGACACCAATCCAAAAACAACACACATCTCACTGCAAAAGCCTTAGCATTCTAACAGCAGTCTCCTCCTTACCTTTTAGTCCGACGAAACATGTTGCTGGTCTGGATGTCCATGCGTTACTCACAAAAACATGTGCGCACACTCACACACACACTCAAACATACACACACACACACACACACACACACACACTGAGACGAGATCAGCGGCAGCAGGAGCGGTGGGTCTAAACACACGTCCACACAGCGGTCGGCTACCTCCTCCACGACATGATTCTAACGGTAAACACACACACACCCTGCCTGAGCGTGTGTGCGCGTTTGTGTGCTTGCCTGCGTGTGTGTGTGTGTGAATATTTCAGCAAACAGAGGAATGGAGAGCACCAAAGAGAGAACCAAAAGGATGGAGAAAAAAGAGAGAAACAGAGAGAGAGAGAGGGAGAGAGGGAGAGAGAGAGAGAGGGAGAGAGAGAGACAGGGCTACTGGTGAGCACAGAAGGGGCTGTTCTCAAGTCTAACGTGCCAAGGCAGGAAGTACAGAGCGAAAGAGAGAGAGAGTGTGTGTGTGTGTGTGTGTGTGTGTGTGTGTGTGTGTGTGTGTGTGGGTGTGTGCAAGAGCGAGAGAGAGAGAGAGAGAGAGAGAGGGAGAGAGGGGGGCAAGAGGGAAAAAAATCATAGGAGGTCTGTCATCGTGTGTGTGTCTGCGCGTGTGTGTGTGTGTGTGTGTGTGGCAGTTAAAAGCCCATTAGAACATAGCACTGCGGGCTGTGGCAGAGGTAAAAGAAAAGTGAGTGACACGAAAGAGGGAGGGAACTAGAACGAGAGAGAGAGAGAGAGAAAAAGAGAGGGGGGGGGGCGGCTGGAGGACGGATTATCGTAAACACTGGCAGTAGATGCTGGCTGTATCTTCGGCAGCTGGTGTGGGTTCAACCCCAAAGGTCAAATTTCATTGGTCAACAAATTATTTTTTCTGAGGGGTGTGGTCGCGCAAAATTACCTACGCGTTGATAACCAACCCTTCAGAAAAAAAAAAAAAACAACTCTCTCTCTCTCTCCCTCTCCCCCTCCCTCCCTCCCTCTCTCTTTCTCTCTCCCTCTTTCACGTTCCCTATGCCATACAGGATGACGACTGACATCATCCTTTTGCCCTAGATATGGCTGGTGCACTCAGTAACCCCATCCGGAGATCACACAGCCAATGTCAGGGCTCTCCTTTCACGTCCCGGCACTCCACAAAGGCTCTACACCCGTCAGTCTTTTCTCGCTCATTACACCCAATACCACTCCTCAATAGACCCCTACAATGATACGCCCCAGCTTAATTACACAAAACAATCGCTGAATTTGGGGTTGGAGAAATGAAACTGTTTAATACATTTTGTTATAATATAGCTATGAGAAATAGCGATGGTTGGAAGACTACATTTTCATAAATTATAGAGGATAGAGGGATAGAGATGGACGAATCAGTGATGAGGTGCTTCGCTGATGTCAGCAGTGATGGGCGGGGTTAGGAGGGGACACTGATGATGTCACAAAGCGGCACGCGGTGACATCACTAACCAGATGTAGAGCAGTGTAGAAAGAATAGAAAGAGTCCATTAAAT
>NC_044501.1:7662663-7670163 GCF_902362185.1 Chanos chanos | reverse complement strand
GGACAGTTCAGTGCTTTAGGGACACACACACACACACACACTGGCATGTTAATCCTGCCCATTTCAGATTTTATTCTGTTTTTCACCCCTGTGTTACTACTACACAACGGCTCAATTCAGATTCCAGCCATTCAATCACAACTGTTACATAACTAGTTCAATAAAATTCAATAACACGGCTCAACTTTTGTGTGCGCGTGTGTGTGTGTTTTTTTTCTTTGTCCTTGTGTGACATGACTTTGTCATTGAAAAAAGGCTCCTTCACAAAACCTCTGTAACAGTTCTACAACAAAGCACTCTCCGACGAAGAAACGACCCACGGACGTATCCAGTAATTCTTTCACTCTATGCAAAACTTAAAAAGGACTAGGAAAAATTAAAAAAAAAAAAGCCCTGGTTCTGTCTCTTCTGGAAAATAAACTGCTTTTAAACCTTTTTCAGTAATCTGCTTCCCAGGTAGAATGTAAAAATGAAAGAAAGAAAGAAAGAAAGAAAGAAAGAAAATGGTAGACAGATGCCTTAACAGCGTAAAGACATAATTAGCTTCATGCTAAGCGCGTTAAATGTAAACGCTGTGTTATTTCCGGTAGCTTTACCTCAGATTATCCCCCTCGAATTAGGGGTAAAGTCATCATATCACATGGAACTAAACACGCAGGACGTGAGAAAAGGATTAAAAGACAAAAAAAAAAAACGAGGGAGGGGGTGGCGATGTTACCCACGGAACCAAGAGCCTGAACCAAAAGAACCTTCTGGTTCCATCGACGGATATTTCAGAAAACACAACAAGTCACTTCCTAGAGAATTTTACCATCCTCTCCTTGAGACAGTGTGCTTCCAGGTCAAGGCGAACACAGGATAATTGTATCACTACTCAACCTTGCATCCTCGCTTAGCACAAATCTTTCAAATGGCGCTCTAGCTTCCAAACAGTAAAGGTTCTCAGTCGCCGAAGCAGATCAATAGCAGAAATGTACTGTAACACGCTTGGAGGGAGATGAAAAATGACAGTATAGACAGAGAGGATGAGTATCTCGTTCTCTCTCTCTTTTTTTCCTCTGTCTCCTCCACAGGCTCCCAGACTGCAGAGGAGTGCGTCTAACACAGGCCTAATGAATGAAATCGGGCCGCGAGCCCGGGGTAGAAGTGACGGCTTCTGGGTTCTGTCGAGGGCCAAAAGATGAAAAAGAAAAATGAGGTCAATAATTTGGATGTCACGCTGCCAAAGGAGCCTGCCAATCACAGGTTGGCAAAATTACTGACAAACGCCATCTGACAGGTACTGACTACGCAGCTAATGACTGGGAGATGGTGCATTTATACAAAGCAGCACAGAGAATGCTATGGGTTTGTGTTTGTGCAAACTACACACATTAAATTGTGTATGGTTGTGTATGTAAATCTCATTTTAAAATGTGATTTTGGGGTACCGTTATTGGTAGAAACAGATCAGATATTTCATTAGGTTATATGTTACATATAGGTCATAAACTCTATATATGTCTGCCTATTTGACATTACAGTTGGTTACTGATTGTAGGCTTGACGTAAAATGTCTTTAGGAGTATGGCATTTATCTCACACACATACACGCACACTCACACACACACACACACACACACACACACACACACACACACAAAAAAACACACAACCCATATGTGTTCACGGGCACACAGACACACGTATACACACACATGCAGGCTTTCACACACACCAACGCAGACAACGGACATGTACGAACACGCATCACGAGCATACACATGGACGGACGCAAACGTAACAACACACACACACACACAAACACCACTCACAGACAAGTGCACAAATGCACTCACACACGCTGACACGGTTGCCAGTAACGGGTGTGTGACACTGGCGTGGTGTGATGACGTGGTCTTGGATCAGACCGATAGGGCAGCGGTTCACTTTAAACTCCATTAGAGGACTAATGGCTACCAAAGAGCTCTGGGCCTATGGGAAAGACCAGCGTCCCAGAGACACGACTCACCACACAGCACTTAACAACCCACACTGACAGACTGTGTGTGTGTGTGTGTGTGTGTCTGGCCACATTAAAGCATTAGAGGAGTTTAGACTGGCTCTTCTTACACAACCAGCTGCTGTACAGTTCACAGAGTTCAGAGGTTAATTTTGATGCAAAGGGCTTTGTGTGTGTGTGTGTGTGTGTATGTGTGTGTGTGTGTGTGTGTGTGTGTGTGTGTGTATGTGTGTGTGTGTGGCTGTGTGTGAGGAAAAAGACAGATATACACACCCACTGTCCACTTTTATTAGAAACATCTTTTCCACGTTGGTACATCTTGTCAGGGCGCAGTTAAAGACTATGGTCCATCTGTTACCATGGCCCATGTGCTGGTCCCTCATCACTGGTCAGGCTCTGACCACGGGACAACTATTGGCTGGATGTCCTTTGGGTGGCGGTCCAATCTCAGCCCGGCAGTGACATGGACATGGACGTGTGTAAAAAAACCCCACCAGCACTGCTGTGCATGATACACACTGGTACCACTACGTACCAGTGTGACACGCAGTACCATGTCACTACCATGCCAATGTCACGGCTGGGTTTAGAATGGTCTGCCACCCAAATAATATCAACAGCCATCCTGTGGTCAGAAACTGACCACTGATGAACAGGGTAGAGGGTGAGTGGCTGACAAATTGTGTGAGACACCAGATGGGCTACAGTCTGATACTGGACACTACATAATCAGCCTATAAGGCAGATTTCTCTCATAAAGTGGCCGGTGAGAGTAGGTCTAAAGTAAGTGTTTCTGTGTATGCGTGTATGTATGCGTGTATGTATGCTTATATGTATATGTGTGTGTTTGTGTGTGTGTATGTGTACGTGTACATGTATGTGTATGTGTATGTGTATATGCATGTGTATGTGTGTACATCTATGTGTATGTTTTATGTGTATGTGTGTGTGTGTGTATGTATGTGTGTGTGTGTGCGTGTATATGTGTGTATGCGTTTGTGTATGTGTCCATGTAGGTCTTGGGTTTATTAATGGGTTTGTGTGTGTGTGTGTTTGTACATGTGAATTTACACATGTTCACATGTAAATTACCAGCTGTATGTATTGTTCTGTCGGTAGAACGGCTGGGAATTCATCAGGGCTTCGTGCAGCATTTCCTTAAAAGCGCGCAGTTCTTAAACTAGACAGAGCGAGGCTGAATCCTCAAAGGACCGCTTCAGAACACAATAACTCAACGTTCATGGAGTATGAACAATCCTTATTGTTAAACGTTCACTTCCTGGTATTCCACTGTGGTTAAAATATTCTTAGAAGGGCTGCCATAATACGTCTGTTTAGATTAAAACTGACGGCGCTTGAAAACAAAGACACAAGACTTGGAACCACCATAAAAAAAAAAAAAAAAGAACAAACAAATAAAAACAGCAGGCAGAACTGAATTCTTTCACTGGCTAAGGTTGATGTATTTGTGTAAGCTGTTTATGACTTGATTTCACAAGGGGTTAAACATTACAGTCTATCCTGAGAATTACCTTCACCTGGAAACAGACCTACATTCTCAGCCGATATGAATTTTCATGAAAGATTGGTATGGGCAAAACATTCCTGGAAAAAACTCCCACACGAAGAGAGTAAACACATTTACTGGCAAGTAGCATTTTCATTTTGTAAACCAGGACTGAATGCAAATCCACACAGATTCTCACTTCCACTGATGCTAGTAGCCTGATTAAACAGCATCTTTACAGTACCTAATCAAGCGTTTAGGCATGAAAATAAGTACAATAAAGTCTTCATATTTTTGCAGCGTGGCTGGCGTTTTTGTTTACACAGAAAGGAAACTGTCCACACCGCCCTTCGGAAGCACGTGTAGTACTTTCACTTCCTCGCTCTGACCTAAAACAGGCTTTTTAAAATCTTAACAGTTGAATGGTCTCAAGATTTCAGACGCCAATTCTGTGACACAAAGTCTGTTAAAACTGGCCTGACGCTCGGACGTTTGCACATAAGCACAAACAAACCGTCTTTTAACCCTTCGAACTCCACCGGTTTAAATCACTGAATGATAATGTCATGCAAAAGATGAAATTTGTCATAATTTCACACACAAAAATAACAATACAGTTAAATAAATAAATAAATAAATAAATAAATAAACACAGCCCTGAAATGCTCACCCACATTCTGATGAAGTAGGTTAACAAAAACTATGCACTACTTCCCTACATTGGCACATCGTGTTCTCTGTACACCTTATCTGGTACATCATGCATAAAACTATGCTCTCTATTCATGGAACCTATTTCGAAATCGTTTGAGCAGCTAACCGTTAATTTCTCACCTGCATCCTTCGTCGACGAATAATACCAGAGTCATCCATAGCTTCACTCTCTCGCGCGGTCATTTGCACGCCGCCGGACTCTCGCGCTCCACAGTTCTACTGACCCCTGTCAACTCAGGTCAGGATCATTCGTAACCGCCGCTGTTCTTTTCAGAAAGGTGAGGGCAGCGCAAGTGAGCGCTACTGCTAAGTACTCCAAACCACGAATACCGACTGCAACCGAGCCGAAGTTGTGATAGCCGGAGGGCTGTTTGGATAAATATTTCTAAAATTCGTGTATGCGCTAATAGACTTAGTAACTTAGGGGAAGAGGTGAAACGTCACTATCCGGGCCCCGTGACCTCTTGTTGCCCATAAAAGATTACTTTTCGTCCAAGATTTTTTGCCCTGTGAGCAAGCAATGATTAAGTACTGAGTTGTGAGAGTTTCTCTTACAATAAATGAACATCTTTACAAAGTCTTCTGGATTTTCATGCGAGAAAAGGGAAGTTCTTTTTCTCGCCCTCTCTTTGCACTTTCCCGTTACGGCGTTTCGACCACTGGCCGCCAGTTCTTCTTACGTGTGGGCTGCTGTCCTCTCAATAGCTCGACGCATATTTAGTGCAATAACGGAGATAAGACCTCGTTCAACTTGCGTGCAGCATCAACCTCTTGGGCGTGGGATGTCCTTACTTGGATCGATAACACTCCACCGATCAGTCGAGCTGTCAGAAAAGAGGGGCTGCTCCTTGTGTATTCAGATTAACCGTTGACTCAATGGCTGTCCACTACGGGGTCCAAAAATGTCTCTTTTTTACCACTATCCACTCGCTCTCTTATTGACTCATTCACTCACTCACTCATTTCGGAACAGCGTGCACTTGGCGGGCACGTGTAAGGCATCCTCCGCGCGTGCGACGGTGACGGTCGGTACACGACTTAGATTTGACATCTGCTTAGTGGTGGTGGTGGTCCGAGCCCCCGTCGCGCTTTCTTAGTGGATAAACATGCCCCCCACGGACCAAGCATGTACCCATATCACGGCATATCCGAGGGCTGTGTGACAGCCTATCCGCAGTCCCTTTGCATGGTGTGCGCGAGAATGGATGACGCGGTTTTGTGTTCTATACGTTATTTATTTATTATTACTATTATTATTATTATTACTATTATTCAAGCGAATGGCAATAACACGTCGTGCACATCATAAGCAGCTGACAACAGTATCTCGCGTTGTAGCACCTATTTTGACAAATCCATTCATATGCGATGTGTACCCTCGAGAGTATGTTTGTGATACAGTACCTCCACTCCCCAACCTCCCACTTCCTACCAAACAAGACGAAAATCATATTAACCCTTTAGGGTTCGAAACTGAATCAGAGGATTTTTTGCACCGTATCGGGTAGTTTGTTACGCTGGCTCCTGAGAGCTCTTTAAATGACACATTTTTGGACTCGGTCGTGTATCCGTTTTTTGTCAGTTGCGATCCTTTAAAAAACAAAACAAAAAAAGGGAAAAAAAACCCAAAACAAAAAAAAAAAACAAACAAACAAAAATCTACCTGTTTATGTGTAACATCCTCTCAAACAATAACAAATGTCAAGATTTGGAATACTACCTGATTTTTTGTAACTGGCGTAAACATTAACTTTACGCTGTAAACAGCATTATTTTACATATTATTCATAATAAATTCCTTTGCTCATAAATGTTTTTGCATAATGTCCACTAAAATCTTGTGCATCTTTGCCATGGTCCCTGTCTACTTACAGTAACAATAACGTTATAACATCTCAACAGACTAATAATTACTAATGCAATGAGGAGTATGCATATTGTAATTACAAGATGGTAATCACACACTCACACACACACGCACACACACACACACACACTCACACGATCACACACACACGCACACACACAAGAGTCATAATAAGATACGCTACAGATGACAGGAGTTACTACATTCGGCATGTGAGAGGCAGTGTTTGATCTCGTCTCCTGCTGCCTGCAGTGAGGTGCTGATCTGTTTGCTTATAATAGCAGCCAGGACAAACGCTGAGCCACTCACCAGCTGTTACCACTACACACAAAAACAAACACTGGAAGCACCGTTTCAAATGGTCTTCGAAATCCGACCCTTTCTTTCAATTATGTGTTATTCAGAGGTAATCAACTCACCAAGGGGCGGATATTCATAACTATGGATGTTAACTGTGATTTAGGGGCCCTGAGCAGACAAACAACAACAACAACAAAAAAATCGGTGAGAGATCATTTTGACTTTGTTAATAGTAATCTCTGACAGACATGATTTTATATCAGCAGTTTTACTGTCATGCACAGAATACAGCAAAAAAAAGTACTGTGTGCTTATTTTGGATGACTAACTGGCTGACTAACTAACTAGCTAACCAACCAACTAACTAAATACATCAATAAACAGCAATACTAGCAACTGTTAGCAGACCTCACAGTGGTACATGTTCATCATTTAGCAGGTGAAGATAGTGAGGGTTTAACAGTTACTTGCAAGAGATTATCTGTGTGTGTGTGTGTGTGTGTGTGAGAGAGAGAGAGAGGGAGAGAGAGAGAGGATTGCTGCAGCTATACAGTATATAACATATATACATGCATATATATTATATTTTTGGACCTGTAAGTGTATGGATGACAAAAAGAGAGCACCAGGTGAGAGCACCAGGTTGGTTTAGGTATTTAGTTGTACAATTTTGTGTATATGACAGCAAGAGAGAGAGAGAGAGAGAGAGAGAGAGAGAGAGAGGATGTGTTTGTGTGGACTTAGGTTAGAGTGAATATGTGATCCTTTCAGTGAAAAAAAAAAAACAGTTAAACTATTTATATGATGAGTCACGATCACCACGGTGACACGTGGATTATGAATCAGAGACATTCTGTTCTACTGAGATGGGAAATGGTGCTTTAATGAGACATTGACAATATGCATACGCTGTGTAATACATGTAGAAAATGCAAAGACAAAAATCTACTTGAGGCATCCCAACATTTATTTTTGTGACTTTTTAATGTGTAACAACAGAATCAGTGGCATCGTCATTTCTCTTACTGATCTGGTTAAAGCTTTAGGGTTCTTAGTTTGTTTGTTTGTTTGTTTGATTTTTAACCAATGCCTTTGTAGGAATATGGCATG
>NC_044501.1:7632663-7657663 GCF_902362185.1 Chanos chanos | reverse complement strand
ACCGGACATACAACAGCCAGAACTATCTCGATTTGCAAGCAGGATCATCAGCAGCTGGGAGGCCGTCCTGGTCAAGTCAGAGAAGTATAATTTATTCCCTGCAAGGATACCTCTGTGGTGTCAAACGTAAAGCTCTTTAAAAACAGAGGAGAATATCCTCCCTCACTTACGGAAGACCGCAAAGCGATAAAAATGTCAGAGCAGGTGTGGCAGTCAGTCAGCAGGCTTGGAATAGCACCACAAATCGAATTAGTACAATTAATAGTCAAGGAGATGACGACCCAGGTCTTGATACACATGGGATTACGGCTCTTGTGACAGTGGCCTGCCGTTGCCTAGGTCACCTTTTTATTAATAGCGCGATGACTACGTGTCAGTCTTGGCATACGTGACCCGCCACATACTTTCCTCTCGCGGACGTTTCATAGGGATTAAATTATGAGTAATGTTTGTTTACGCCTCAGGTATGGCATAAACAATAGGGAAGCCGCTCTCAAAATCTCATCTCTGCATTCACGTAATTGCTACCTCAAATTAGAATCCGAGGTCGTCATAATTTCCTGACAAATTTTGCTGACATTACTTTGACGGGCCTTGTTTGTTTGACGAGGTAACTTTATTTGTTTGACGAATGTTGCAACAGAGAGATTAAACCGTTTTCAACCAAAACACAGTGGCTTTGACAAACCACTTTAATTAGTTTAATTAGGACACGTAGCGGCCAACTCACTCCTTTCAAGGGTCCTTTTTTCTTTCACTTTGTCGCCTATTTGTCCGTCTTTCGTGCCAGGTTTGTTACATGCTTTTTGTATGCAGTTGGAACAAATATTGTGTATAACCCTATCCAGCAGCCCCTCCAACTAGTCCACAGTCTTCGCCCCCCCCAAAAAAAAGCAATTATCAATTTCATTAGCTAAACTAGGACACGTAGCCCAAGACTGCCAGTATTCAGCTGCATCAATATAATTTATACAGGTATATAGGTCATCTCACAGCAGTGTGACATTCAGAGAGGAGTCTACCAGCCTCAGGGTGTCTACTTGTCAAGTTGTTGTGCTGTGCGTAGACCCCCCCTGCTTTGCTATTTACTGTCCTTCATTGACTGGTGTCTTTTTGGCGCAGTGGGGTTCGCTAATGGAATTAAAGCATAGAGTGTGATCCAGGCTTAGCCCCGCTGACTGTTTGGCTATCTGTGTACAATCCCATTGACGCAGTTAGAGAGATTGGGCTAATTTGGGATTTGACGCGAGACAGATAAAGTGGGAAAGGGGAGGTGGGGCGGAAGCAGGTATAAAAGCTAAACCCGAGGGATTAGACGTTCGTTTGTGCTGTGAACGGACCGTCGAGACATTCGCTACCAGACGAGAAAACCGCGAAGTTAGCCAGCGGAGACGAGGCCTGGTGTTTCTACTCACGCTAACTGCTCTTGAGAAGAACCACGTTCAGCTGCATCCAGAATCATCCAGAAGCTTCAAACAGTCAACAGTAACCAAGCTGAGGTACTGAGGAGACTATAACTAAATCTTCAGTCAGGTGTCATCAGAGGACATCTGCCAGAGAACTTCGACAGGAACAGAACATCCTTTCATTAGGAACCTCTATACAGAGAACCATGGAGCCTGTAGCCCAGCCAGTGACCGGTTCTGAAGGAACCTACTCTCGGAGAGCCGTGAAGGTTCCTGCCAGGGGTGCTTCGTCACATTTCGTGGGGAGCACTATCATCATCCTCTCTTCATACGCTGTGGCTACGCTGGCTATGAACTGTGGCAAGAAAATTCAAGAGCAGAGATTGAAGCCAGAGGGCAGCTAAAAGTTCTCTCAAACTTAAAAGCACTGCTCTGGGATCAGCTTTTATTTATTTATTTATTTTTATTTTGAACAAAAGCCTTTATCCTCAACCGCTATGAGATCAACTTTGAAGCTGACCCTGGATCAGTATGGAAGAGAATCAGTGTCTTAGCGCTCCCAGAATGTCAGTGATGGCTACATTTGGGACACTGCTCAGGTTTCAGCCTTATTATTGTGTTTTATTGTTACGCTTGTCTGTGAACATGTTTGTAAGCCCACAGACTCCTGTCTGCTCTGGGAGAGTTCTGTCAATGCCCCTGGGGACAAAGAGGAGAAATCTGGAGGAGGCCAGAGAGACAAAAACAAACCAGGAACTGCAAAGAAACTGTGAACTGTGACGGGCGGAATCCACCGGAACGTTTGACTGACAGGCAATGCCAAATATTAGCTTAGCTCAGAGGTGTCACTCAGGAACCCAAAACTGTGTCTCTTCTGTATGATGTCACCATTAAAAGGGCTCTGATTCCATGTGATGGGGAAAATACAATTGATTACAGAGACTCAGTATTTTTTTATATCTTACACATATTGTTCAGAAGCTTTAGAGATGCATCGAGGATCGATTAGGTCATATCGACAGAATTCTGTAAAGGTCTGAAGTCTTGTAAAGTCTTGTATGTCATCGTTGCAACTTTTTTCAGTTTGTATTGATCAGTATCTAATACATTTGTAAACCTAAAATATGTGGTTTCACTTTCTTTTCTTTTCTTTTAACCTCTTTTTAGTCCTCTTTTCCTCTGCCCTGCACTGTCCAATATTTCATGAAAGAAATTTATGAGGCAGAATTAAGTCTCAAACACTCTTTGCTTCTGCTGCACAAGCTTAGTGCTGCTACAGGTTAAAGAATTAGTTTTAGCATACCTTTTATTATTGTAAAGATTATATAAATATTTATAAATAGAGGAATTATCATAAGTACAGGAAGATTCATCACGGTCTAGCTGAAAGAAGTTACTTCGATTTAAACGTGATGAGTTAAAAACCACTCTGTCATGTTTTGGACGCTTTCAGTTTAATGGAATACCCGTGTTCCGTCAGCAGTCAAAATCCCTTGAAGAAAACAGATAAATGTAGTGTGATGCAAGTAACAACCATAAGAGGGCAGTGTGGCGCCGAAACCTGTAGACGTCTCCAGATAGAGTATAACGTTGCCGGATTAAAACCTTTACTAATGAGATTCTTTGACTTTGTCCACGCACTGAGCCCACGAACTGAAAATTATGTTTGATTAAGTTTAAGTACATCCTTTATCAGTTTCACCATCTTTCTGAGATGTATTTACAAATGTCTGTTAAAAGGACTCGTGAAGGTTAATATTTTTCTGGGACAGCGGAATGCTCCATTTATTTTTTAAAGGCCAACAGCACATCCATCCTTTCATCTGTTTTCATGATATATGAAGACGTCGCTGTGTGCAGTTGTGTTTTGACGTCATGTAAAACCAGACCCGCGTACATTATTCCTGTTTTTTTCTATATAAATTAACATTTTTTCGGCTAAAGTAAGATCTTGCTCAGGCCTCACTCGTGTCTGGCTGAGATCTACCGAAGTTGCGCTAATTTTGCCAGTCACAGTTTGAGCGCTAAATTTAACCACGAATAGGGTGTACACTCTCCTTAGCCAGTCAGGTACAGTGACGGGTCACCAAAGGGAGCACGGGTTCAGAACGCACAACTGTTAACCTATTTATTAAAACTCATTTAAACTATACTTCAACAACTACCACTTACAAAGTCACCCCACTGAAATTCTTTAAACCCCCTCCCCCTCCTTTTCATTTATTTGTTTATTTTATTTGATTGTTTTTTCTCTTTTTTTTTTTTTTTTTTTTTTTGACAAAATCGACTTAAAACACGTCGCTGCGGAGGTTTTGGCCCTACCAGAGCATTGTACACAGTGAGTTTTAGACAGGGGAATTGCGTTCAGGTTAGTAGGTGACGATCCCTCAAAAAAAGCACCATTCCAACGTAAGTATCGCTAATCGTTGTACAGTGGAGCAGTCAGTAGTGCTCTCGAATCAGCGAGGCGACTGGTAAGTACATCCTTGACCTTTACTGGCATGGTACAGGTAGTTAAGCTGTTAGCACAAGTGCTCTCGAAAGAATCCTACTGCCTCACCAAGGCCAATCAAAAGATCACCGCAATGAATGCATCGCACTTTAACATCAGAATCTCATTGGGGAATGGAATGAAGGAGCCCGTGACATCACAATGGGAGCTATGGTAACAGATCAGAGGTGAAATGAAGCTCCTGTCTGGTGCGTCATTCTCGAAGGGATGTACCATTAAGAGGGCTACATACCACGTGTAGCCATAGGGTGAGCAATGTTAGAAGAATCTTCAAAATGTCGACTCAACTAAAAGTGTTTAAGCAATTACTGTTAGATGTTAGTGGAAACGTGGAAAAGTCCAAGAGATTAAAAACACTTAAAGAACATCAAAGTGGCAGGTTTCATGAGTTCTTGGTCTATCTGTGAAGTATTGTTGAGAAGCAGTGAATGAATGCATAGAGAAGATGCCAGTCTGGAAAAAAACAACAATTGATGTTGCTGCCAAGTGGAGCACAAAGGAGCTTGGCTCCACACACACACACACACACACACACACACGGCTCTGGAACAGCCTGTCTTCCTGACCTTAAGTTGCTGCTTACACACACTCTGGTTATGGTTCAGGCCCTGTGGAGGCACACGGGGTTAAGATCATTTATTCAACAGGATGAAATTATGCAGAACTATTCACGATTACGATTACACAACAGAATTACAAGCCACAAACACTACTATTGCTGATAGCCACAACTGCACAAGAGGTAATTAAAGTGCATTAATATATAAACGTTACAAATATTTCTCATGGGACTTTTCTTGCCGTGCCAATCAACAACAGTTTGGAGCAGTCATTACAAAAGAAACAGGACCAATAAAAATCAATAAACAATCAGTATTTGTACAAAACACAAAACCTTTATTTCTTTCACACTGAGTGTACACAGAGAAACTGCCATTCAACGGAAAAGGAAGAATTTCTTAATGGAATAATACTCATTCACACAAAAGCATTCTAGAGCAGTCCAGAACGTTCCAAAGCTCCATCAGTGGAATAGTACTCATTCACACAAAAACATTCTAGAACAGTCCAGAACATTCCAAAACCCCATCAGTGCTGAACTCTGGTTATCAGTATGTCTAGCTCTATGTCTGTTCACACTGAGGTCATACTGTACAACCAGCCAGTCAAAGCTTACTTCTCAGACACACCACAGAGCCTGTGTGTGTGTGTGTGTGTGTGTGTGTGTGTGTATCACAGATGTGTAGTATATGAAGGAAAGGTGAGATATTTTTTTCCCCTCGTCACAAGAATCAGCGCTGAAATACATAATTATTTTCCGGACAATGTTTGCGCATACAATGCATCACTGTCTGACCAGATTTTTCCACATATCTTAGGCTAGATCATGATGAGTAAGTGAACCTGTGTGCATCTTATTCAACTGTGTATATGCATGTAACTGGTGTTCTGTGGAAATGCAATGCGATTATTCTGATATGTGTGTGTGTGTGTTGCTCTCAGAGTGTGTCTACGCTCTGTAGTTTGCGTTCACTGAAGAAGCGGTGAGGTTCTCTGGGGTGAGCGCCATGTGAGGGTTTGCGGCTGAAGTAGGACAGCACGGACGTGTTATTCTGACGAGCAGCCGCCTTCTCTCCATCCTCCTCATCGTCGTCCCTGACCCCACACACACACACACACACACACACACACGCATACACACACGCACACACATACACATACACACACATACACACACACACACACGCACACACCAGGAATCAACATCTTTTAGATATGAAATGTCAAATGGGTTTTAGATAGAGAGAATGTAACTATAAAACAACGTACCTATACCAGGAGCCGTGCAGATTTGAAATAAAACATCATCTTTTTATTTACAGACACTAACCCTCCAACTACACTTCACTGAACTGCACGAAGCAGTTTTTTTTTAGTTTTTTTTTTTTTACATAATACACACACATACATGCACTGCTGTATAACGTGTCTTCATCGGCAAGTTTCGAAGCTAGACCAGCTTAATCAAACCCAGAGCCTAGCACTCACTCACCAGTGGACTGTAACAGCTTTGGTGTCCAGTAACGTCTGGGCAGTGCTCCAGCTGAACCTCACAAACTGAGGATAGCCAAAGACTGGATCTAGGTACTTCAGAAGCCAGCTCTTTGTCTTAGGATCTACACAGAGACAGAGAGAACAAGGTCAGATGAACCGATCTCTGTTGGACTCAGTCCTAGCGGGGCTGATATGTTGTTGTCTACGGGGCCTGTGTGCTGAGTGGATGTTGTCTCGGGTCAAGGAAGGCGCTGTGAACTTACATGACTTCGGTTTCTATACATTCAAAAGAGGAAGTTAGATTTGTTGATGGGGGGAAACTTAACTGAATCTTTTTTTTTTTTTTTTCTTTAAATGAGGGAAGTAATTCTCTGGCTGTGTTGAAGAATGTGCAGGTGTGTTGTGCTCTTGTTTTCAGCAAGTTTGATGGTTAAAAACACCTGCATATTTCAAAGAATGTTAAAACCACTAATGCTAACAAATACAACTACTATTTACATCTCCTGCAACAACAACAGTGATAATGACAATAATAATAATAAAAATAATAATAATAATAGTAGGTAAAAGCAACAGAATTTTTGTATCTGTGTTAAGCATTGAAAGATTATACATAGATCAAATTAACTGCTATTCTTTCCTTTTGTGTACATCAGAGAACATGTGTTCTTGCTATAATTGACCAATAAATGCAGTAGGAGTAATACACAGTGGTTTACTGACCGCTGGGGTAACCTGAGCCATAATGAACAGTGGTTTACTGACCGCTGGGGTAACCTGAGCCATAATGAACAGTGGTTTACTGACCGTTGGGGTAACCTGAGCCATAATGAACAGTGGTTTACTGACCGCTGGGGTAACCTGAGCCATAATGAACAGTGGTTTACTGACCGTTGGGGTAACCTGAGCCATAATGAACAGTGGTTTACTGACCATTGGGGTAACCTGAGCCATAATGAACAGTGATTTACTGACCGTTGGGGTAACCTGAGCCATAATGAACAGTGGTTTACTGACCATTGGGGTAAGCTGAGCCATAATGAACAGTGGTTTACTGACCGTTGGGGTAACCTGAGCCATAATGAACAGTGGTTTACTGACCGTTGGGGTAACCTGAGCCATAATGAACAGTGGTTTACTGACCGTGGGGGTAACCTGAGCCATAATGAACAGTGGTTTACTGACCGTGGGGGTAACCTGAGCCATAATGAACAGTGGTTTACTGACCGCTGGGGTAACCTGAGCCATAATGAACAGTGGTTTACTGACCGTTGGGGTAACCTGAGCCATAATGAACAGTGGTTTACTGACCATTGGGGTAACCTGAGCCATAATGAACAGTGATTTACTGACCGTTGGGGTAAGCTGAGCCATAATGAACAGTGATTTACTGACCGTTGGGGTAAGCTGAGCCATAATGAACAGTGGTTTACTGACCGTTGGGGTAACCTGAGCCATAATGAACAGTGGTTTACTGACCGTGGGGGTAACCTGAGCCATAATGAACAGTGGTTTACTGACCGTTGGGGTAACCTGAGCCATAATGAACAGTGGTTTACTGACCGTTGGGGTAACCTGAGCCATAATGAACAGTGGTTTACTGACCGTGGGGGTAACCTGAGCCATAATGAACAGTGGTTTACTGACCGCTGGGGTAACCTGAGCCATAGTCAGTGTCCACGTCTCCCAGGTCTTCTGCAAACTTCCACCCTTTCACTGCATGGTCTCTCGCAACCTAATCACAATACAGCACAGGCAGTGAGAAATGACACAGTACAACACAGGCAGTGAGAAATGACACAGTACAGCACAGTCAGTGAGAAATGACACAGTACAACACAGGCCATGAGAAAATGACACAGTACAGCACAGTCAATGGAAAAAATCACACAGTACAGCACAGTCAAAGAGAAATGACACAGTACAGCACAGTCAGTGAGAAATGACACAGTACAGCACAGTCAGTGAGAAGAGATCAAATACTGCACAAGCACATTTCCATTCCCCTGACATCAGTGTTTCTAATTTGCATTTCAAACACCGAAGTCGCTTATGCAAACAAAGTCAAAGAGAAGACAATGTTAACCGCACAAAGTGTGTCAAAGTGACACTCACCTGGCAACCGCACACAACATATGTTTAGAAATGCCCCAGGTGTTAGTGTCATTTTCATTTGCTCATCATTTTATTCATTATGTCTTTAGTTCCGTGGGCATTAAATTGGCTACTGCACTAAGAGTTTAACTTATCATCCTACAGTCCGCTGAAGGATTCAGTGGGTAAAGACATTCTTGTATTCCTGTCTTGAGCTTCTTTTCACACACTGTTTATAGTTTTAATCTCTAAACCTTTTATCTCCAGCCAGTCTGTGTCTGTGTGTTCTCACCTTTGCACAGATACTAGCAGCGCTGACCACGGGGAAGAGAGAGTCAGCTTTGGGTCTCACTGTCACCTCTACCCCAGGGAACTGCTGAGACAACTTCTCCTGGTACTTCTCCGCCGGCCCTACTGTGTCAACAAACACCTAGAGGGAGGGGGGAACGAGAGAGAGAGAGAGAATGGTGGGGGGGGGGGGGGTGGCGAGAGAGAGAAAAACTTAAGTGTCGAAGCTGCATTACCGTTACCACATCTCTGTGTTTACTCTGAGTACATGAAACTTGAACGTTTGTGTGAAAAGCATGTTTATTGGAATGCATGAATCATTTCTCAACAGTACTAAAAGATGACTAATTATTAATCCTAAACTACCTAAACTAATGCGAATTATCCTTTCCACCTCCACAGTAAGAAAAAAAGACTAAAGTAGTTTCTAAACGGATAACAAAGTCTGGAGCATCAGTGTCTGCAAAACAGACAAAAGCAGTTCCTTCAAACATCATGCATACACTTGAATATAACATCAGTCTTTCATACCTGGGATTCATTTACATACCTCTTTGAGCTGCACTCCACTGTCAATGGCATATCGCACCAGCCCAATGGCTGCGTCGTGTGACAAGGCGTTCAGATTGTACTTCGACCTGAAAAGAGAACACAGGCATGTTTGCAAAAGGCTACACAAACACACAGTGTGAGTGTAAGTGTGTGTGTGTGTGTGTGTGTATACCTCTGTAGCATACTGTTGGAAATAGTATTGGGGGAGAGGATCTGCAGAGCCCAGCCGACATAGCTCTTGGCTTCGTCCAGTTTCATAAAGAGGTTCTCCCTCTCTGTTTCCGTTAAGGTCTTTGAGTCTAAGACACAAAGTGAATGGAGACAAGAGAGCATACACTTAGGCATCTAAAACATTTCAGATCAAGCATCCAGTTAGTCGGACACTTAAGGCGAATAAGCAATAAAAAGAATTCCCACTGTATTATCATCAATGACTTTTGCTGTTCCAGTCACCTGGGTAACTGAGGAACAATACTAAGTCATGACTTAGTATTGTTCCTCAGTCAGTTTGATTACCTATGTCAGTTTGATTACTGTACTGCGCTGCATTTTACCTGCTACTTTCAACGCCTTCAGGTCTTCTTTCTTAGAAACCGGGCAGAAACATATGCCATAAACCATAGGTCCTGGAACAAAGATTTAAACGATAGTTGATGCTACGGGGTTGGGGTCATTACATTCTTTACGCTGTATAAGAGAATGCTATGCCACTTTTTTAAGTAATTACAACGGATTTATAACGGACACTCAATATAGCATAAACAACACGTAAGACTCACCTAGAACAGGCCCTCTGCCTGCTTCATCTATACCCAAGCAGCAGTCCTCATTCTTGCAGAGATCGGGAATAGGCGATGATAATCGGCAACTGACCGAGTTGTCCGTTTCAAACTCGCCAAGATCCATTTCGGTTCACTCTGTGTAACGAAAGTTACGAAAATAACTGACAATAATATATCACCCAGAGTCTTTTGGCCACTAGTGGGGTTGCACAGCTTAATTCTGTGCTTCTGTTAATTACTGCAAAGAACGCAACGATTATCTCATTACATTGGCTTGAAGATATGAAAGAAGTAAAAATGAACTGCAGATAACGCCAAGTAATTTCTTCAGTTCGATTTGACGGCAAGCACACTTACGTGCTTTGTTGATATCTGGGACCCGGATAAAACTCACTTTGGCGCCACTCTGATACTGTGACCTCCAACCTGTAACCTGGTAACGTACGATATTCGTTATTGTTTTTACTCCCTGTTTATCCTTTTTTTAATGCACGAGTGAGTATTAATTTTATGTACTGAGACACTTTATGGTCCACTAATAGCAAACTAAGATGTTCAAACTACTATATAAATTTTGACGTTTCTCTGCCACACTGCTTTCTGGGATATGTAGTTGTAGTGAGCGAAAAAGCCAAAACGCCTTCTGTGCACATGCAATGCAGACAATTAAAATAAGAAAGAAAATGCGCCAAATTCAGCAAACAATGATGTTTTCTTTCCAAACCGCGGCACAAATGCACACTCAGATAAGTTTATATCAATAAAGGGGTTTTAATTCGTTAACTTTCCCCGCCCTTTGTGTGGATCCGCCTACAACACTTGTGCAGCAAGCCAAATTGACAGCCTAAATTCCCTCCTTCACCCGGTGCTTTCAAGAGAGTCTGGAGTTTTCCATCTCTGACTGACACTTCGTTGCCCATCGGAAACGCAAAACCGTGAGTATATTTGATCGCCCTGATACTGTTTGACTGTTTATTCACTAAGGGAAATGTATTTGCATGCATGGATAACATTCTAAATATTATTTCAACGCAAAACGTGGTCCCGGTGATCAGACAAAAGGGCAGTTATCAGAGCTATGGAGGAGTGAACCGTAGGCATGGGACGCAAGCCGCAGCACTGCTGTCCGAATCTGCAGGTTTCACTTTGTAGTTCAAGGCAGGCGACGCCGACATGCATTAGATTAACAAACAAGCCGTAAAAAGTAGATGGTTACATTAATGTATTATCTCGTGCAGAGGGCTGAACTTTGCCGGCTTTGCTAAGTCTTGAAACCATGTTAGCTCTTCGGCTTGTTGAGATTGACCTAGCTTACCTATTTCTGTGGCTAACCCGTTAAATATAGATATGGCTAGCCTAGCCTTGAAACCCTAAACAAATACGGCGCATATATTTAATAAGTGATGGACAGTTTTTCTTTTTAAATATTGCATATAGTGTCTGAAAACTTAATGGTCGATTGAGCGGCAATATCAATTCGTCGTCACAAAGGAAGTATTAATTTTGAAATAGGTACTAGGTACTATGTGTTTCACAGTATGTGAGCCATTTAAGACTAAAGCTAAGATCAGCGAATGTTAAGTGAGCAACTTCTGGCTTCTTGTGTTTGGTTCCTACCAATTCTCTTGAACGTCTTGTGTTGGATTTTTTTTTTGCCTCGTCATCCATTGTGTAAGGTGCTCACTGTTTGAATTGCATCGCAATTTCTGTGGGACGAGAACACGTTACATAGACCAAAATGCTGAAGCTAAACCAGTTGTAGTATTTTATGACTTGTCCCTTCAAATGCAGTCTTTTAAAAGAATATGTGAGTAACTGAAGTGTGATTGTGTAACAAAGAACCCTGGGGCAGGTTCTTGAACGCCCATTGTTCTCTATAAGCTTTTTCAGCACAACTGACAAGCATGTGACTTAGTTCGATATGTAGTAAGGGGTTATGGGTTACTAGCTAACTCTGCGAATGAGAGTCGATATACTTATAATATTAATTTAACACAATTTGTTTGTCCGACGTAGGAAGAACTGGGGCCACTGAGCGAATCCCAAATGTTTAGTGTAAACAATAAAAGACAGACAGAAGATGAGGGAACAAACGTATAAGCAGTGTGTTGAAATAATTCTTTGGAGTCGTGTATTCCATAGCTGAAATGAACGGATCTGTCAATCCACCACTTAAATTCTGCTGTTTCCCTTAGCAACCAGTCATCGTCATCATGTCTGCTGGAAATGCCAAGATTGGACAGCCTGCACCCCAGTTCAAAGCCACAGCTGTGGTAGATGGCCAGTTTAAAGACATTCAGCTCTCTGATTACAGGGGTATGCATGTACTATTTTTAAGAAAAGAAAAACAGAGAGATAGTTTGGTCTCTCCCTTTTGGACTGGATTTCTCTCAAACACAAATCGACAGACTTTGTAGTAGTTGTTGTTGAAGATTAACTGTATGTGTAGAGTGCAGTCTTTTTGTGTATACTTATTTTAATAACTATAGTTGAACTCGGGAGTCATGCACATTGCTCGAATGAACCCCACAATGTTTTGGAGCCAGTTCATTGCTCTTTAACACGCAAATCGGTGTGTCGTTAAATGAAATGTGATAGTGCTTGCACTGTGTTATCAACTTTCAGTTTATCTCTCTCTCTCTCTCTCTCTCTGACTGTCTCTCTCTAGGGAAGTATGTGGTGTTCTTTTTCTATCCACTGGATTTCACCTTCGTGTGCCCTACTGAAATCATTGCCTTCAGCGAACGTGCTGATGAATTCCGCAAGATTGGCTGCGAGGTCCTCGCTGCCTCCACGGACTCCCACTTCAGTCACCTGGCCTGGTGAGGGAGGAGGAGGAGGAGGAGGAGGGGAGGGGAGGCATGCGTCATTGCTGTGTTCTCCATCTCTTTTCTTTCTTTCTTTCTTTCTTTTTTCTTTTTTTTTTTTTTTTTAACCCTTTTTATGAACTGTGACTCCATAGCTTCTGACTCTGTCAGCCTTGTCTGTTGGAACAGAACTCTGGGTAGACCTTATCATTGATTTGGTGGAGAATACTTTGTACTCTACAGTCTGGTGTATGTTACTTAATGGGTGGGGGGGGGGTGGGGGGGTAACATTGACTTTAAATCTGTTTACAACACTTTACATCATCTCAACGAGCTATTCCAAGAAAAACAGAAGGGTTATCTGACGACAGTCACCCTTGTGTGTTATATCTGAGAGAATAATTTTTCAGTTTAAATCGGAAAAGGAAATTGTACTGGCCCTAGCAGCATTGGTGAGGTGTTAAGCTATCTGGCGTGGCGTGTTTGTGTGCGTGCGCACGTTTTTAGCGGGACTCCTGAAGCGTCGCCTAGACGGGAGTTTATCTAGCATTGTCCATTGACCGAGCCAGTCTTTGATAAGACCTGTTCGAGAGGCTGTGCTGTGTGCTGGGTTACTGATATAAAGGCAAACTGTAACGGCAGTGTTTGGGTAGTGGATCTGTGCCGAGATCTAGAAGCTTCTTCCTTTCCTCCACAGTGTTGAAACTAATCCATAATCGGAAAAGAGAAAAAAAAAATTATATATGTATGTGTGTGTGTGTAATGTTACATACATACACACACGCACACATATGTATATGTGTGTGTATCTATCTATCTATCTATCTATCTATCTATCTATCTATCTATCTATCTATATATATGTATGTATGTATGTGTGTACATACATACATATACGCACACACACTATTGGCTTGTCCAGTGTGTTATATTGTTTCTTACCATGCCAGCAGCTTTAAGAATATCCACAGCATCTTTTTTTTTTTTTTTTTTCCCCCTCTGCTCTTTATGACCTCACAATGGTGTTCTCTCTCCTGATAGGATAAACACACCCAGGAAGCAGGGTGGCCTGGGTTCTATGAACATCCCATTGGTTGCTGATCTGACCCAGTCTATTGCCCGGGACTATGGGGTGCTGAAGGAGGATGAAGGCATTGCCTACAGGTGTGGAGTTTGCAGTTTTCTGCTGCTGATTCTGTAGGCTCATCATTTCTGCAAAGCAACAGCAGTAGATATTGATCAGAGCTGTGATGCTGTTCGCTGGGACCTAGTCTTCTCTCTCATTCAATGCTTACGCATGTCTTGATACCACTGCGTCTAGACAACTGAATATTTAAACAGTGTGTATTTAGTTCAAATTTTACATATGCCTCTCCTGTAGTTCTGTACGGACATCACCTCTGACACCTCCATAGTGCGTCTGTTTGGTTCCGCTTTTCTGTGGGTGTACACAATTTATTTTGAAGTGTTCTGGCCAGTTAGCATTTTAAACGGACACCCGCAGTGAATTTTTGGATCCGAGTGGCTTCACCTGTCGGGCTGTGAATAGTCTGTAACTGTGAGTTGGCTCTCTGTGACCGTCGGTTGTTTCTCTGTTACTGTCGATGTGTCACAGGGGTCTGTTTATCATCGACGATAAGGGCATTCTGAGACAGATCACCATTAACGACCTGCCCGTGGGCCGCTCCGTGGACGAGACCGTGAGACTGGTGCAGGCCTTCCAGTTCACAGACAAGCATGGAGAAGGTGAGCTGCAGTGACCTTGAGCGTGGTTTACAAGGACATTTGTGCACGTGTGGGCCTCATTGATCTGAGCCACGACATTTAAATTCGATACAAGATTATCGGTAGCGCTACGATGGAAACGCGTCATTCATCACATGGCGCATTACATAGGTCTGAAGACTCTGCATTCAGTCGTGAGCTTTCTAAAATTAATTTTATGTTTTTAAAATACCCTAAGCACTTTGCACACGAACCATGCCAAACAAATCAAAACAGATTGTGCTTTAAATAGAAACTAACTTTGCTGCCCAGATTCTGGGTTTTACTTAGAACCTGACAAGCTTGGTCTCAATACCTGTCAAGTGTCTTTTTAGAGTTGACAGTTATATTTACATACACTGACTGACAAGGAATTCACATCAGCCACATTACAAATGTGAATCTCACATGAGGATAGGATTCTTCCAGTGGGGCACTGAACTTGCTTACGCACTACACCATTTTAATATCAGATAAATGGCCAAATGAACTGGTTTTACAGGGACACTGGTTGAATTATGAAGTTTGTGAACATTTCACCAGTTTACTCTTCCATGTATTGTTGTTCTGTGTGAGTAAGTACAGATTCGGCCAGGAAGTGTGCTTTGTAGAGGTTTTTTTTTCTTTCTTTCTTTCTTTCTTTCTTTCTTTCTTTCCTTCTTTTTTTTGTGCAAAGCAGCATTGCTCAATGGCATTGGCCAGATACATGCATTTGCATAAAACCCCGTCTTTAAGATTCCAGAAACGTAGTGATAAAGGGTCGCAGACGCTGCAAGTCAGGGCAGCGATGGTGACGTCACAAGGCCAATTAAAACATAATGAGGCCAAATGCAGGTTTACATTTACAAAAAAAAAACAAACAAAAAAAAATTGCAGAATTTGAACCAAACCCGCTTTATATGACTGTCTCAATGTCCTTTCTTTCATGTCTGCCTGTGGATAAATGCCATGTTTTTTAAAACCATGATCTCTCTCTCTCTCTCTCTCTCTCTCTCTCTCTAGTGTGCCCTGCTGGATGGAAGCCTGGGAGTGACACCATTGTCCCTGACGTCCAGAAAAGCAAGGAGTTCTTTTCCAAGCAGTAGAAATAAACAGCGGCAAAAATTGGGGCCAAACCCAAACTAGGGACTAGGGTCTCAGAGGGGGAGGGGTACTAAAGCACTTGAACTCAGTCCAAGAGTTGTCATTGTCTCATCCACCTTACTGATTGGTTTTTTCTTTTTCTTTTTTTTCTTTTTTTTTAACATATTTTCAAAGCACCTCATTATAGATTTGTGACATGGTTACTCTCTGTTTCTAATCTTACCCTGTCTGAGTAAGCTATGTGAAAATCAGTAGTCCCATGCACTGAAACTACTCTCATTTTTTTTTTGTCTCTCTCTCTCTCTAGAAAAGTATTAAAGTATTTTGTACCTTGCAGTCATTGAGGTCAAATATTCCATTTCAGAGTGTTTGGAAATAACGATCAAAGTCTTTGCAGTGTGTCAAATCAATAAACAAAAAGGTGTTCACTAAGGTGTTGTCATGAAATCGTTTAACTTTTCACAAGTATTGAAACGATTCCGTGCTCTATCGCCACCTTTTGGTAAGGTGTCTTGTTGCTCTGTTTGTTTTAAAGAAATTGTCGCCACTAGATGGAGCCCTGTAGTTAAAATTACAGTCCTCTTGTTTGTAGGCCACGTCCGCGGCAAAGAATTTATTATTTAACAAAATAAGTGAACCCAAGGTCTTACCTAGGTCCTTTTCATCTCATTTCCCACTTAAGATCAAAGCTAACGTGGACTAAGATGGCGAACCACCCCTGTCAAATAAAGTTCCTGTAACCTGTGCGATGTTGTAAAATTAAGTAACTTTGGAGCTTTCTTGTGGTTTTGGTACATTTCCTACACAATACTGTGAAATTGAATGCAGGTGTTTGTACCTGTGGCTGTGTGTATGACTGTGAGAGCGACCTTGGTGGTTTCTGATATTTTGCAAGTCTCCTCTGTTTTAACGTAGTGGCATGTTTCTTTACCTTTTGATGTTTTGCTGTGAGCGCATCTACCCTGAAACGGAGAGAGAGAGAGAGTATGACCTAACTGTTCCATGCAAGGCAAGAACAAACTGTTGTAGCTCTCAGCTAAACAAACATCTTTCTCTCTTTCTCACACGTTGTATGCGCCCCGATGACTAATACAAGGGCTGCTTTTGTGAAGTTGATAAGCAAACAAAAATGAAAACATTAAAACAGTATTAATGTAGACGGTTTTCTTTGAGCCGCGTTAAATGACACGAACTGTTTTAAAGCTTGAATGAGAAATTTTTATGTTTGATCCTTCAAATATGCGTCATATGATATCCTGTTACTCCTCCAGAAGTTCGAACTTCCAGATTATCTGGAAAATGTAAAATGCTCACAGTGTTACTCAATTCATGAGTCTCTCACAGCCCGACTACTGGCTGGGACAATCACATTCTTTTTCTTTCCCCCTTTCTTTTTCCCTTGTAACAATAGGCTACTTGACCAGTTAGGTTTACTGATATGCCAATACAAAGTCTCTAATTGACAGAAATGTCTTTTTTTTTAAGTATCTTAAATCATTAATATTCCAAACTATTTTGGGCGACTAATTTCGCATATAAAAGCAAAGGCACGGATTTCCTTTCCACTTAAACACTGATAGCAAAACACGAACTTCTGGTACTTCAAGTAGTTGATCGGTAGAAGAGATAGCTTTAATATTTTGCACACTAAGATACCTGGAAAATGCCCGCGTTATATTTTTATCTCAAGTTTTCTTTTCGCTGAAACTGTTTTGGGAACTCGAGAACGCTAAGTGTTAAGGGGAAACTCCCGTGTTTCTAAATTTTCACCCATTCACACACGCTTCATTCACACGAACGTCAAAGTTCAAACCGAAAAAAATACTGTGAGACCGCTTTAACTGGCAACGTAGGCGGGGGTTCCCGACAATCCACCCTGTCGTGACGTAAAATTGCAAAATGGACCATATTTGGTCTTTACGTCAGTAGGAAAACGACCTAACGTGGGCACGTCAAGTGCGTTGCAGTGTGGTCTGAACTAGAATAACACACTAGTCTCTGTGTGCGACTATGCCTAAATAACTTTTTGTTTACAAATTACCATACGACTTTTGGTTTCACCATGACGTACGTATAACTTGTTTAGATAATTAAATGATGAACTAATAGTTGAAGAGACAGAAAAGGAACAGTGATACGCAATATATTTTTAACGTCTTTACTTAAATACAAATAAAACATTACAGGGCGATAAAAGATCTGCCAGGGTCAACCTGACAAACACAATAACAATAATTTACTAGAACGTATTCACATACATCACTCTCAAAGTAATTTTATGACACATAAAAACAAGTCATATGTCAAGCAGGGGATAAAAAAACGAGTAGGGCTATATAATTTGAACAATGCGCTCAGTGTAAATCAGTCCCATTGCTGACTCGGTGTGACTTTAACCTGTGAAAGTACATCTTAAAGGGTTCAGGTAGTACCAAATGCTTTGAGAAAACAAACAAACAAACAAACAAACAAAAAACCAAAACACTAGTTTCAACACGCAAGCACATCAAATGTTGAATGCTCGTTACTGCTGTACAATACATTTGCATTACAAATATATCATGAACATCATAATTTTGTTCTTCCAGTGTTTTCCCCCATTTATGTAAGAGTCCTGTGTCCTTGTACACGTATATATTTTTTAGTAGGACTTGATCTTTGGTGTGATCATAAGCTGACAACCGCTGCTAACGTGTGTCATTACTTTCTGTTTCAGTTGGGCTACCTGCTCCCTAAGGAGAGAGGCAGTGTTGGACAGCCCGGCATTGTCTGACTTAAGGACTTTCACTTTGTCCTCAAGGCGAGAGATGCGCTCCAATTTTCGTCGTCTGCACTTTGTCGCCGCGAGGCGATTTCGAAGCCGTTTGCGTTCCGCCTTGATCCGTTCCTGAGTCTCCATGTCGATCGGCGACATTGGCGGAGAACCATCGCTACTCTGCAGGTCCGGCACCGTCTGCGGCTCCTCTTTGAGCGCAAGAAGTCGCTGAGGATGAAGAGCAGAGCCTGACAGAGAGTGCTGAAAGTGGTGAGAGGGATGCGTCGTCGCCTGGTGATGCGGATACTGCTGGTGATGAGGCAGATAGCTGATGGTAGCGGTCGGGTAGTTGGCAGGAGTGAGGCTAGTGTTCGGAGTACAACTATTGAGTGTGGTGTAGACAGGGGTCTCCGGCGGCAACGAACTCCCGAAGACAGAAGATGGAACGGAGCAAGATGACACACCTCCAGCCCCGATGGACACGTTAGGCGGAGCCATTTGGTTCATTTTGTGAAGTTCGTCCAAGGCTTTCACGAAACCGTCCGCGAAGCCCTCTTGTTCCTCAGTGATTCCCCGACTATACAGGTATTGGCCAGGGGATGGTGTGGTGATGACACCGTTACCGTTTTGGATGATGAGTCTCTCGAGCTCGGGAGAAGCTAGCTTGAGCGACCCGACGTCTCCGTTTGCAGAGGGATAGAAGTCGCTTTCGGTGCGGAGTGTCTTGAGGTTCCGATAAGGTTCGGCGAAACCCAAGTTCATATTCTGCTTTAGGATCTTGTAGTCGTGCAGCCCAGCGTCTGAATGGCCATAAGCAGAGAGAAACGAGTCGTCATGATAAAACGGTTGCTCCATTTTTGTTGACATAGATTCAAAGCACAAGAGTACCAGTCACGCGCTCTAAGCAGAGAAAACACACAGTAAATGTGCACACCGTTTGGTTGCTACAGTGCACTCTGCAAAAGTCACCACACTACATGAAAGTCCGAAGCAGATAACTGGCTGTCAGCAAAGCACCGAAAGTTCCGCAATGTTTTATTGAAACCCAGAACAGTCAAAGAGAGAGAAAAAAAAATCCAAAATACTTGAACAACTTTACTGTACCAATTCAACAGGTGCTTTTTCCTTCGCTTCTGTTTCAAAATGATGTCCAAAGAGTAATTCTCGTGCGTTCTCCGATTCCCAAACCGTAACTGGCGGACACCGTCCACTGTCTGACTCAGGGCTGGTGAAACTCTACAGCTCATAGACGCACATTTCACTAAAGCGTAATTGCTAAGAACTACGATATATACCTCTCAAGACGGAGGCGTGGTCTGAAGAATACCTCTCATCCATTGGCTGCAACTAGCATGTACAAGCCCAGAACCGTGAACTGATGACGTTGTTGTCAGGAACCGCTGCTCGCTTTGGGGGAGAAGAGCGTTAGGGTATATAGGCTCTATTTTTGTTTCCATCGCCAAGACGCAAAAGTGCCAAATACCGAACCACAGGTAAACAGGAAAACGCAGCTCGGTTTCCCATGAGCAGGTACCACAGACTCCACTCTGGTCATAATGATCACAATAAAGAGGAACGGTTTTCCTCTTTCATATATCAGAGTTACAAACAAACAAACAAAACGATTTCAGGAATGAAAACGTGGTTAAATGTCTGATAAGATTACGCCTATCCTCTTTTTTTTTTTTTAATTCACTCATGATCTTGCTTATGGCTGCAAACTGCACCCTATCAACATCAACTAGGCTAAAACTTAATCGTTTTAATTGCATATATACACCATGTTTTTTTAAGTGTGATGAATAATAACGATAGACCCAAAGGTACAGCCAGAACATATTTAGTCTCTCTGAGGTTGCGCTGTCATGTTGAAATAATCAAACTTATGGACGGCAACCCCCCTCCCCCCCCCCACTCATAAGACTAAGATATCGCAGTCTGATCAGACACACGGGCAGACACTTAGACACTCTTAAATGTCATCAACGTTTCTCCAAATTGAAAAAGCTGAACACGACCGCGGACTTTATCCTGGCGGTCATATTCTATTGATTTGAAGGGAACTGACTCATGTTATCGCGATTAATGGAGGTCCTTTTATGGGCAACCCGCAAAAGCAGTTCCTCCCGGCTTGGACCGGGAAACCTCTCCCTTTCGGCTGAATTCCAAACCAACAACGCCCCCCCCCTCCCCGAGCAGGAAGACGTCTGTTTGGTCGAGCGTCCGAGAGCGCGTGTAAAGACGCACATCTACTTTGTTATGAGACTGGTAGTGAGTGTTAATAAGAAAACTGACTAATACACTTTCAGTATGATACAGGTTGATTTGAATGAAGTCGCCAGGCAGACAAGCTTTATAATCTAAAAGTGACACGTTTTCGGCTGTCGAGTACACACATTGGCTTGAGAAATACAAACTAAATGAGTAAATAAATAAAACATCATTTGTCGCGAAAAAAGGACATCGTGCAATCCTGTTCCACACACCTGTTTTGCTTGAAGAAAGACAGTACTGTCTGCAGAATATGTTAATGCAGGTTGAATCACTGCCTCCCGGCTCACCAACAGGTATACCCACGTCACGTCTTCTAAGAACCTTGCGCAACCTTTCACTGCCATTGCCAGGTGTTGGGCATACCTGACAGAAACAACGCTTAAGCTAAATCCTCGTGATTTGAAAGAGAACGTTGCACCTCTGAATAACAGTTTGAATGAAACCGAAATGAAAAGCCAGATCTGAATTAGCTTATATTGCGAGTGGCTTCTGTATCCACCGTGAACAAGCGCATTTAAAATAAGCACGCCACAAAAAAAGTTAATCAGTAATCAGATTTACGTGATAATAAGGGCTATTGTTAATCGTCGGCAGAGATGGACTGTTAGAAAAGTCACAGTAGAATGGTTTATAATGCTAAGAAACAAATATGATTATAAATCTAGCAAATAAGTGGTTGAGTCGCTCGGCAGGGCGTGTTTTAATTTTAATCAGCATTTTCACAACTGCGTGAAGAGAGCTACATATTCTAAAGTAAATAAAATCCCCGTTTACTAACCATAGCAAAATATTTTTCAGTCATATTGCCATCAGCAAAATAAAAGAGTGCGTGCGACCTGAAGGCCTACCTATTCTGCAAACGGAGCACTTCTGGTTTTTCGGTTCTGTGACTAAGGAGCTTTCATATTGAGATAACATATTGAGATGCTTTCCTCACTTTCTCCCTCGCTAACTAAAACAGTTATACACGCTATCAACTCGAATTTAGATAGGCATCACTTAAAACAAACATGCGGTCCACTATTTGAATAGGCAAACTAAATGAGTAGCGCACGACAGATCCGGATTGATGTCTGTATTCACACATAAAAGGTATTTACTCTTGATATATATGTCAGCATCCTGGTTCGCTTTCTTTCATGTGTCTTACTGGTTCACCAAACTGTCCTCTGGAGTCTAAAGCGCTAAAGATGTTCTCCACAGCGAGAAGTTTCTCTTAGCTCGTGTTACAGTAACAAACAATGAGGTCTACATTCAGAAGGCTCTGCGACAACTTTGAAGTTACAGTTAAGAGCATCTCAATCATGGTGGGTTTAAGACCCGCATAATGTCGCTGTTAAGTCTAGCTCAGTGATGAGTAAGCCGTTTTTCTTTTTCTGCTTAATTTTGATACGCTGCCAAGGCTGTTCTGGTGCATGAATGGGACAGTCATTCTGAAAGTATGGGCTTGCAAAAAAAAGGACGACCAACCGTAACCGTGTGGCGGCACCAGAAAACAGCCACTTCCGTATCGATTGTGTGTCACTTCTTTGATATCTCAAAAATCAAAATCGTACACAGGAAACCGGCTTCCTCCAGCTCGCAACATCAAGAGACTAAAAATAATGTCGCGCGCGCACACAAAAACACGGTATGCGCGCTCACGCCACCACACACACACACACACACACACACACATTATCGTACACACTTCGTCTTAACTGGTTTTTCAGGAGGCGTTAGATGTAGCCAGAGAAAGTTTTTTTTTTTTTTTTGCGTATTGAGGTTTATTCTAGTAAACCTCAACACTATTGAAAGTGAACAAGCATGTTTGTGTTCTCAAGAGCAGGGAAGATCATGAGGTTGCCCTCACTGAATCTAACTAATAGAAAGTGAGAACTTGTGCTTGATCACCAATGGTGTCCTTTGCCTAATGACACTACACAACTTTGTCACAGCTGTGGGAAAACAACCCATATATAAATCAAAGAGAGTTCTGAAGGACGACTCAGTGAAAAATACCAGTTGACCTCTTCTGTGAGTCAAATGCAACTCTCTCCCTTTCTAGACTCTTAAGTTCACATCCCACATCTGAATTAGTTTTGTAACACACTCGTTTGAGTGAGGCGTGGTACGTGAAGACGTTTCATTTCGCTGTGTCCAAATAGGAACAGATAGAGCAAACAAATGATTTCCACTGAATCTGGGGGTTTCTACACTAAGAAGTGAGGATGATGAGCAGAACATGAAAGAGGTGGACTTTCCCTCAAAATGAGATTTTAGTAAAAAGTTATGGATCGGTATTTACTGTGGCACATTTCTTTGTTTGAATTTCCAAGGTGCAGTTTCTTTCTTTTCAACTTTCTTCTATCTCTCGTTAAATTAACAAGTACGTTAAACACACAGACACACACACACGCGCGCGCGCGCACACACACACACACACACACACAGATTCACAGCTCATGTAAACGATTTTGTCATTTTTTCTGAGTGAAAGGGTAATTTAGAATGACAGATAAGAGTTTATGCCGCCGAGAAGGTATGGCACGAGGCAAAAAAAAAAAAAAAAAAAAGGGAGGAAAAAGAAGGAAGAAAAACAGTGAGACGGCAGCGGAGAGGAAAAAGGGGGACAGGCAGCGAGAATTTGCCAGGAGTCTCATCAGTCACGGTGGTGAACACACTGCCAGTGGCTGGGCTGTGGGAGAAACACTTAAACCTGTTCACCAGCCATTATCACATCACTGCTCTCTTCGCTGCCAGAGAGAGAGAGAGAGAGAGCGAGAGAGAGAGAGAGTGAGAGAGAGAGACACATGTCACTGAGGTCCACAGTAAGAACTCTGAGGTTTTTTTCTTTGCAGAGAAAACAAAAACAAAACCAAAAACAAAAAAATCTGGTCTGCTTCACACTCAAGATGTCTTGTAACCCTTAGTTTAACATTTGTCCTCTGTGTTGCTATCAGTGACTACTTGTTACAACTGAGCACGTTACCTCTTGAGCAGCTGTATCTCAGTGTTGTGTCTTATGTTATAATATTGGTTTCATGGTTTTAACTTTACATTAACATGGGCTTCTACAGTATTTTAAACAGGGATACGGATTGAGGATTACCTAATTTCACGTTCGGATTATATTGTAATACAGATTACGGGATTAGTTATGATTTCTTGTAAATCTCACCTTCTCATCTTCTCGCCAGCAGCCGTGGCAGGTTGAGTGAGTGAGGTTGAGACAAATTTCCTCCAAAACAAGTGAAAGTAACCACCGTGTTTTTTCACACCACAAAAGCTGCTTCAGGTTTGCAAAGTTGACACAAAGCGCCATTCATGCGCGTGCAGAAACACCTGAGTGAGGGGGGTGGGGGGGGGGGGGGGGTTGTGGTTGTGTGGGCCCAGTTAAAGGGTCAAAGGGCAGCTGTGTCCCCCTTGACCCCTGCCTCAGCGGCCGCTGTAAAAACCCTGCGTCTGAGACAGAGGAAGGATTTGTACCCTGTTAAGCAGAGTCTTCACCAACTGTGCCACTGAGGAGTCAAACTGATGGCTTATGCTCCATCAAACCAAAATCTATATATGAACTTGATGTTAGTACAGTCGGAGTTTATTTTGCCAAAATAAAACCCGTTTTTTTGGTGAGTAAACAAAAAAAAAAAAAAGCAATTTCGTGTGAATCACAACCTGGTCTGCTCAAAACCTATGTGATTATATCTTACTCTCTCTCTCTCTCTCTCTCTCTCTCTCTCTCTCTCTCACGAATTTTCATTTGGTCTTCAACCTTGAACAATCAGTTCTCTTACTGCGAGAAGAAGACGTCGGAAAGCTGAGGACAAAACAAGACACAATCTGTCAGCCAGAGGACACTGGCATACACAGTGACTCTGACAACCGCACACACACACACACACACACGGACACACACACACACACACACACAGACACGGAAACATACACACACACACACACACACACGGACACACACACAGACACACGCGCACACGGACACACACACACACACACGCGCACACACACTTATTAACTTCCTTGCAGGCTAATACTTGGCAAATACTTAACATTGTGGTTGCGCGGCCAAGTGGACCGCACAGAATGTTCCCTGCGTTTCTTACACTGGCAAGGTCCTTGGCGAGGGAAGTCCAGTGACCCAGAAAGTCGCCTGTTGGTGTAGTGAGTCAGGTAGAGCGCACTCGACAGGCATGAACCCTCTATGGCCCCTGGCATGGTCAGGACCTGCCTTCTCAGTGAACAAATGAAGGACAGAGAGAGAGAGAGAGAGAGAGAGAGAGAGAGAGAGTGCTCATTAGTCAGTTGAGAGAAGGAGAGAGAGAGAGAGAGAGAGAGAGAGAGAGAGGAGTCACTGGGTTGGTTTGTGCCAGCAGATGGGTACAGTCATTTAACCCCTGTAGACACATACCCGCTTACACTCTCTCAGGGAACATACAGAGAGACGAAAGGGAACATGTCCCCTCTCAAACGTGTGCAGCCCTTTCTATGCACACTCACACTCTCATTCTCTCTCTTTTGCCCCCCCCCCCTCCTCCATCCCCATCTTTCATCTTATCCCAATTAGGCTCTCTTGCCTTTTCCCCAGTGTGCAGTGTGTCTCTCTCTTCTTACACACACACACACACACACAC
>NC_044501.1:7620163-7627663 GCF_902362185.1 Chanos chanos | reverse complement strand
TGTGGTCTCTTCATGTTATCTTGTCATTCCTTTGTTTTCTCTTCCTCTCGTGGCCTCATACCTGCATTGTGGCATTTTGATTATGCGTTACGTTTGTTTTTGTTTTTTTTTTTTGTTTTGTTTTTTCATTAAGATATTGTTCGGAGCGTTGACTGTGGAGCGCTGGATTATATTACATATAGTGTCAGTGCAGGGGTAGAATGGTGTGCGGTTATCGAGGTCATTTCCAGTAAGAAGCTCTTCCTTTTACTGCCAGCTCCCTGCTGATCGGTTTCAAAGAAATGCGAAAGCGCCCGAATGTAAACACAGATGCGTGGTCGGTCTGTCGTAAAACCTGTGTCTCTGTGTGTGTGTGTGTGTTTGTGTATGTGCATGTTTGTGTGTATCTGAGATATGTATGTTTGTGTATATGTGTGTGCGTGTTTGTGTATACATGCGTGTGTGTGTGTGTGTGTGTGTGTGATATTTTGTTTGGTGTGTGTGTCTGTGTGTGTACGTGAGAGGTGAGAGACGCTATGAACTTGGCTGAAAGTGAGGGGGTGAAAAGTGGTGTTGAATGCCACAAAGGAGGTGAGTTCTCTCTCTCTCTCTCTCTCTCTCTCTCTCTCTCTCTTACTCTCTCTCTCTTTCTTTCTCTTCAGACGCACCCTTTTGGACTTCCAGGAAAGTGATAGTCTATAGAAAGAGCTGGACCCTGCTTGTAGTCAGTCGTTGCAAAGAAAAGAAAAACCCGAAAGTTATGTAAAAGAATAGTGACCAAAATTGGGCCCTACATCAGAGAGAGTGAAGTTTCTGATACACAGTCAGGATGAAACAGAAAAAAACCAGCTGCCTATATACAGTAATACTGTCTCCAGTTTACAGTATGCTACAGGCTGTAAGTGATGGATGCCACTTCATCCCACACTTAGTTCAGTTTTCTCCCATATAATCACCTTAATCCACTTGAAACCAATAAGCCTGAATATAAAAACTCTGTTCGAGACTGACAGAAACGTCATTGCTGGGTTTCCACTGAAGGAAAAACCGCCCCAAAAAACGGCATATTTTAAAATGATTGTTTTAATGAGATGTATCTGGTTAAATGGAGAACTATCAAATACGCAAATAAAACAAACAAACAAACAGATAAAATGTAGAAACATGGATTGCCCCCATTTTAAATTTCTGCACACAGTTCTTGTCAGCCACCCCCCCCCCCCACCCCCCCACCTCACGCCTTTCGTTAACTGAAGCAAGGCCAGAGGGGCCTCCCGCCACCCTCACAAGACGAAGTTGAGAAAACCCCCCCACCCACACACCACCCCCCCCCCCCCCGGACGCATTCCATCTGCAGTGTACCGCTTCTCCTCCTCACCATGAATGATGTCACACTGATGTCACAGAAAAAGCAAATTAAGAAAAGGAATGGAACAACAACAAGTAAATAACTAACCCAATATATATACACATATACGTACATATATATATATATATATATACATATATACACACACACACACACATACGTACATATATACATACACACACACACACGTACGTACATATATATACACATATAAGTACATATAAGTACACACACACACATATATATATATATATATATATATACACACACACACACACATATACGCACATACATACACACACACACACACACACATATATATTCTGCTCTGCATTAGTGCGTGTGTGTGTGTGTGTGTGTGTATGCATATTGCATACATACATAAAACATGCCTTTTGATGAGAAAAAGTCACACTGAGGATTACACAGTAATAAATAGTGTTTATCACTGATCTGGAAATCTGTACACACATTCGTTCATTCTCTCTCGCTCTCTATCTCTCTCTCTCTCTCTCTCTGTCTCTCTTTCTCTCTCTCTCTCTGCATCCTCTCTCCCTCTGTCCATATGTACACTAACAAAAGGAGAAGCTGCCCCAGTAATTAGGAGACGTGAATCTGTCCAGACCTGAGGGCTCCTCTTTATAACCCTGAGATGAACAGAAGACATACTGTCAGTAAAACATCGTCGTTTGGAATGAAGCTCATGGTTCTGCTTGTACTGTTAAAAATCGTTCTTTTGATGGAATGTTTTGAAGTAACTGTCAGTCCTCTCTCTGGAGATCTTTTAGTCGTTGTGAAAAAGCATTTCGGTATTTCACTCAGCCACTCGACTTAAGATTCACGCTTCTGAAGTTCAGCCTCCTTGTTTGAATCCCTGTCTCAACGAATATTGAACATCTCTATTTGCACCGGGCAGGAAATCACTAAATGTTAAAAAAACAACAACAACCAAAAAAAAACTGTTCAGCACAATATGTGACGGAGCAAATTTCTGCTGACTCTCCCAAATATTACACTTCAAATATGTATCATAGGCGCTTATTGCTTTCTTTCATTGTCTGCTTTTCTCTTTTTCTTTTTCTTTTTCTTTTTCTTTCTTTCACCCACACCCGTTTGTTCTTTTCACAGAAAGAAGTACTGAAATCACTCAGCCGTAAAAATGAGTGTGTAGACCAAGAGAATGAGTAGAGTGTTTCTGAGAGACCCCGAAGATGAAGGGGGAGCAGATAGTTCTCGTGGTAAGCCCCCCCCAAGCCGCCGCCCGTCTGCATTCTGTATACCAGAGTGCAGTTCACACATACTCATGCATGCTCATACAGTCATCTCATCACTTAGTGGCTTTATAACCCCATTTGGAGAAAATACTCACGCATACACACACACACACACACACACTCACTCACTCATGCACACACACAAATTCAGTCAAACACACACACACACACACACACACACACACGCACACACATATACACACACACACTCGATCGAACACACACACAGACAAACACACACACGCGCACACAAACACACACACACACACACACTCAATCGAACACACACACAGACAAACACACACACACACACACACACACACACACACGCATGCATGCACACGCACGCACACACACGCACACACACACAGACACACACATGCACTCGCAGACACACGCACACACACACACGCAGACAGACATGCACACGCAGACACAAACACACACGCACACACACGCACACGCACACAAGCACACACACACACCACACGCACACATGCACACGCAGACACAAACACACACGCACACACACGCACACGCACACAAGCACACACACACACCACACGCACACAGACAGACACGTACACGTGCATGTACACACACACACACATACACACACACGCACACACACACACACATACACACACACACACACACACACAAATGTTCACACTTACAGACACACCTTTCCTCCGCTTTTGATTGGAAGCCTGTGAAATCACACCATCTTCTTGTACATACCTCAGTGCAACCCAACAAATGTTCCTGTGAATTTCCTGATCTTTAACTCTCCCCATCACCTCATTCAGGGTGAGCTATGAGAAAACGCACCATCAACTGTGGTTTCAGACATATCTGACTCTCTCTCTCTCTCTCTGTCTCTCTCTATGTATAAGGATGTGTATGGGCATTATCAGTTCTCATTCTCTCCCTATCCCTGTCGCGCACACACACACACACACACACACACACACACACAGGCATCTCATCATTTTTTGCGTTCGCTGAAAGGTTGTAGAGGCTGACAGAAATGCACGATAAACATCAACATGTCAAACAAGCAGTTGTGTGCTCAGCTGAAGGAGAAGGTTACTGATGATTTGTTCTGGTAAATCTCTCACATCGTGCTTTCTCAGAGGGAGTGACTGGAAACGTGGCTTTTCATAATGTACAGAGTGCAGAGGTGACTGAATGAACTATCTCACAGTAAATCTACCTCACTACTGTTTTCAGAGAAAGAGAGAGAGAGAGAGAGATGGATGAGTGAGTGCAGAGACTTGATTTTTCATGATTTTAAAAAGATATTTCTTCTTCACAGAATTTACTTCTAAACACCCCAGCGGTTATGGGTCAGGTCTTCAAAACGCCCGCACTCACACGTGCGTGTGTACACTCTCTCCCTCTCTCCTTCACACACACACACACACACACACGCACACACTCTCATACAATATACACAGAAAGTATTAGGTGCTGTTCAGATACTTCTGTAATGAATATAAAGCAGAAATGAGGTGTAGCTACTGGAGCCACTCTCTCTCTCTTTCTGTTCTCTCTGTCTCTCTGTCTCTCTGTCTCTCTCTCTCTCTTTCTGTTCTCTCTGTCTCTCTGTCTCTCTCTCTCTCTTTCTGTTCTCTCTGTCTCTCTGTCTCTCTCTCTCTCTTTCTGTTCGCTCTGTCTCTCTGTCTCTCTCTCTCTCTTTCTGTTCGCTCTGTCTCTCTGTCTCTCTCTCTCTCTCACACATACACACACACACACACACACACACACACATTAATATAGAGCAGAGCAGGCGTCGGCCAGTTGTAGCGCTGACTGACTGCATATGAATTGGGTGGCATTGCTGGCATTAGTGAAACTTGTCACGCAGTAAGACAGAGAGAGGGAAAGGCTGTCTGATTTCTGTCAGGGCAACCACAATCGACTCAGATCTGTCCAGCACTCAAACGGTTAACAACTCTCTCTCTCTCTCTCTCTCTCTCTCTCTCTCTCTCTCTCTCTTTTTTTTTCTCACACACACAGGCTCTCTCTCTCTCTCATACACACACACACACACACACACACACACACACACACACACACACACACACACACACACACACACAAACACGTTCCTCCATGTCCCCAGCACTCACTAACATGTCCGTTAGCCTTGTAAGGATCACGCAGCTGAGGTTGGGTCTCAAACCAGCCACTTAACAGATCAGACCCAACCCCTGTCCTCACGCAACCTCACCACAGTCATGTTCATGATTCAGCACCTTTATACTGGATTGGGGAAGCCCCAGTAATCTTACTCCGATCTTACAACACTGATAAATGATTGATTGGCTCTGCAGTGTGTGGTTGACTTGTTTATTGTTGTGTAAATATAGTTTTTTGTTGATTGTTGTGTTTATATTGGTGAGAAATTGATTGTTTTGTGTAACATTTTGGGAATTAGTTCATTGCTGTGGAGTACATTGATAATTAACTGTTAAATACTGTGTAATATGCTGGTGATTAGTTGCATGAAATATACGATATTGATAATCAGTTGATTGCTGTGTTGGATACTGGTGATTAGCTAAATGTTGTGTGCTGCATTGATAATTATTTGACTGTTGGTTAGTAAACTGGAGATTAGCTGAATGCTGTGTAATGGGTTGATAGTTAGTCTACTGTTGTTTAATATATTGATGATTTTTTGAATGTTGTGTAATAGGTTGGTAGGTAGTTGGCGGTTGTTTAATATATCGGTGATTATTTGAATGCTGTGCACTGCATTGATAATTATTTGACTGTCGAGTAGTATACTAGTGATTAGCTGAATGTTGTGCAGTGCGTTGATAGTCAGCTGATTGTGGTGAAGCACACTGTTGATTGGCTGATTATTGTGGATTGGGAGTCATCTGAGTGTGGTGAAGCACACTGTTGATTGGCTGATTATTGTGGATTGGGAGTCATCTGAGTGTGGTGAAGCACACTGTTGACTGGCTGATTATTGTGGATTGGGAGTCAGCTGGTTGTGGTGAAGCACACTGTTGATTGGCTGATTATTGTGGATTGGGAGTCAGCTGATTGTGGTGAAGCACACTGTTGATTGGCTGATTATTGTAAAGTGGATCTTAAGGTGGAATAAGATTTGCACATTGGTTTTTGCACTGACTTAAGGTTCCGTCTGGATCAACTTGTGTCCATTTCTCTGGTTCCAGTGGAAGGAGTCTCACATCTCGTTGATTTTTTTCCTAATTTATGTTTTGCTTTTGTAACTATCTCATTTTTAAACTATCTCACTTTTAAACTTTCATTTCATACACATGTCCCATATGACTCGTTGGTGCTATCAGTGTATTTTTTTTTAATCATTATTATTATTTCTCTTTCATTTAATTGGGAATTCACAGTGAAAAGGGGGACAGAGTTGTGAGACCTGTAAAAGACACCTGTGTTTCTGTGCTATTCATGCCGTACAGCATCTGGACTTAAAAAAAACAAACAAAACCAAAAGCCAATCTCTCAGCAAATCCGTCCCGTAAGCAGGGGTAACCCCTAGACATCTGATTATCAGTCACTCGATCAGAGAGGGCAAACGTTGGTGGTAAGGAGACCCTGGTTTCCTCTCCTTTCATCCAGTATGCCAGTTTGTCTGTCTCCAGCCCAGTCTGAGAGGAAACGGAGCGTCTGTCTCGTCTCTTCGCCTCAGAGGGTTCTGAGGACTTAAAGCGTCTGTGTAATTGGCCAATTATAATCAGCCTGATGGTGGAACTCCGCTGTTTACCACGGCCAAGTCACAGATCATCATCTGACCTTTCGTACACACTCACCACCATCAAACAGGGACCGTTTTATGTGTGTGTGTGTGTGTGTGCGCGTATGTGTGTGTGCGCGTGTGTGTGTGCGTGTGTGTGTGTGCATGTGTGTGTGTGTGTGTGTGTGTGTGTGTGTGTGTGTGTCTGTGTGTGTGTGTGTGTGTGCGTGTGTGTGTGCGTGCGTGTGTGCGTGCGTGTGTGTGTGTGTGTGTGTGTGTGTGTGTGTGTATGTGTTTGCATATGTGTGGGGGTGTGTGTGTGTGCGTGCATGTGTGTGTGTGTGTGTGTTAACAACTGAAACGTTTTACGTCTTGAATTGACAAATCTCATTCACTTCATTGTTTTTCTTAAACACACATTTATTTCATACTGTTGGCACTATTTTTTGTTGTTGTTGTTGTTGTCGTTTTACATATTTAGCTTTCTTTCAGGTGGTGGCGTTATCTCTCGTTAAATGGACACCCAACAGTGGTGGTGATGGAAGGGCTGAGGCTACATGACTGAAGGGTGTCTGCCTGTCTTTCTGACGCTCAAAATACACGTTTACATTTACAACACATCAATATCACTCTTACCCTGCTTTTAAAACCATTTTTTTTTTCTCAGAGAGGTATCTGATGTTGCCATTCTGTTTGTGTGGGGGTTTTTTTTGGCCCATGGTTTTATTAACTGAGCTTTTCTGTCTCCACCCTCTCTGGGTTTCTTGTCTGGCTCACCAACCCCACTTCCTGCTCAACTACTCACACACACACACACTCCTACACACCGGATGAGGATGTTCTGAGCACTTCCTGCCGAGTGTGTGGGTGTCAGTGGCTCTCTACATGTGTGTATGCATGTGTGTGCGTGTGTGTGTGTGTGTGTGTGATTGACATGGGTGTGTATGTGTGTGAATGTAGGGTAAAAGGTAGCAAGTTTGTGAAACCTGTTAGTGTGAATGTTAACCATATTAACCACATGATCAGACTCACAACCTTTACCACGCAATGGTAATTGACAAGCACAATGATTCTCATGTAGTATCAACCAATAACAATAAACAGAAGACTTATTAACAAGAATTCATTAATGCAGACTATAAATAGCA
>NC_044501.1:7612663-7615163 GCF_902362185.1 Chanos chanos | reverse complement strand
TGTAGCATATTCCCAGAGACATTGGTGGTTTTCTTGTAGGCCTTTCCTGGAACATTAAGAAAGGGAGAGCTGTGGAACATGTCTGAAAGAGAGACGAAAGGAGATTTGTGGAATATTTCGCAAGAATTTATCAGATTCTTTGAAGTTTTTTTTTTTCTTCTTCTTTCTCTCTAAGGGTTCATCCGTATGGTATTTTAGTTTTTAATTTAAAATGGGAATGTATCTGTGTATGCGTAAGTGTGTGTAGCATGATTGCCTTCATCCCCACAACCACACTCACACACACACACACACACACACACAGACACACACACGGTACATACACAACAGAGGAGTGCTATTGTTTTGAGTATAGTATCTGTTTGTGACCCACAACATGCCGATAGCAACTGACAAGAACTGGCACCTCTTGGTATTCGGACTGACAGATGGTACGGAGGCCTTCATATTCCACACCACATCAGCCCGTGTGTCACAGCTGCGCTAATGAAGGATATGTAACCGTCCTGACAGCACGCTGGATGCTGTTTACATGCTTTCAAACCGTGATTTCTTCAAACATTTAGACAACCCTTGTAATTACTGCAACCATCGGCGGTTGTTGTTGCCTTGTCGGGACTTGCATCTTGCGGCGCGCGTAGTGGAAAACTGTAGTCTAGTCAACTGCGGACGGAACAAAAAAAAAACACCCTATGTTTCCATTGTCTCTCTGACCCTTGGGGAATATTGTAATATGTACTACGTTTAAACACATTTCCCACCTCAAAGGCGTACTGTCCAACAGAGGAACAATTTCATTCAACTGGCCACCGCATCCCTTGACGGGGACATGATTAACCACCTCGTTTTTAAAAAAAAAAAAAAAAAAACCCACATGTTTAGCTCGTTGGCTTGAGAAATAAGGCTACACTTCAAAAGTGGCTGATGACCATCCCATTTTGAACAGCCTGCCAAAAGTGAGCGCCGGCTTTGACGGCGCACTAACTGGCGAGGACTGATTTGTCACGCTCGAGCGAAGCGAGTGAGGGACCTTGGCGCGGGTAACTTGGCGTTCAAAGGCAAGCCGCTCGCGAGAAGCGCTTTAGCGCAGCCGTTAAGAACAGGGAGCGCTGAGGGTGAGTCAGCTACCCTTTCTCAAACGTCCTTCTCCCTCCCCCTTCCCCCTCCTTCTTGATGTTTTTTACGGGAAGTGGAATGTGTTTTTATTCCCTTTTTTGCTTTCATGAACAGGAGACCCGGGTCAGCCGGTTTAGTTAATGTTTGTCTGTCTGTAAATGTGTGTAGTCTCCCCGAGGGCGGGTAGGTCTTAATTATCGCCATTGGCCTGTTGAGAATTGCCAGAGCGATTCAGAAAGAGAGCGAGACACGGAGTACAGACAGTACATCTTTGTTCAGTAGCCTACTGCTCGGCATACAGTGAAAATCAGTCAGGTGCTTGTCGAAAAATAAATGTTGGTCTGTTTATGACAGGGAAGTAGCCCATCCTCAGTGGAATCTAACCGCATCTTTCTCTATAACTTTATTATTTAATGGTCCTGGCAACAGTGGTGACTGATATACTACTATATCCTACTACTAAAAGTGGCCATACTACTTTTAGAGCAGACAGACCACATCTCTTAAAAATAGTTTTCTCTGTCATCAATCTAAGAAAAAAGGAAACTGCTAGGCCTACATCTAGTGTGACGTCCACAACACAACCCTGTCCTTCCTCCATACCTCAAGGTATACCTCGTCATTTCTCATATACGTGTTGAAAACATTTATAAAGTAAAATATCTTTACAGATTCATTCCACAGCCATATGCTTACCCGAAATAGTTGTTGTTGCAATAGTTACAACGGAATTATGCAAGCTGACAACTCTATCTCATGCATCTTGGTTGTCTGGTGTGCAGTTTGTTTTGACCTTTTGTGGTTTATCTTCAGTCAGACCAAGGATGGTGCTGGAAATTTCTGGCCGTTGCTCCAACCAACACTGTCTGTTGGATTTTGTCTTTAGTGGGGTTTTCCAACCAGATGTGGCTATTTTAGTCAGATAAACAAAGCGAAAGACGTCGGAATCATACAAGATCCGAGGGGAAAACAACGGCGGGGCATGAACAAACGAGACATTTCAGAGCACGAAATAGAAGTGTTTCCAACCAACGACGCGTGCAGCGCCTTAAGGAGGGAAAATTACCGTGTTAGCGGTACAAGGTCACGGCGATATACAACGATATATCAGGCAATATACAAAACACGGCATATAAAAATGTATAAATTATATAATTCGATATATATATATATATATCTCCTTAACCCTGGTTAATAAGGGTTTACAGATACAGAAGTGACGATTTACGTCAAACTGTTAGCGTTTGGGAAAGAGCTATTTATGTCCTTAATTACACCACACTATCTACCACACATCTCAGTTTATATTTACTTCTGCAGGTGTTTTCGAAGCGCCTTGAGATTTGGAAATACGGATGAGAGAGAGAGAGAGAGAGAATACCAT
>NC_044501.1:7605163-7610163 GCF_902362185.1 Chanos chanos | reverse complement strand
GAGAGAGAGAGAGAGAGAGAGAGAAAGAAAGAAAGAAAGAAAGAAAGAAAGAAAGAAAAGAAAGAAAGAATAAATAAATAAATAAATCAACAAACAATCATAAAGATAGATAGATAGATAGATAGATAGATAGATAGATAGATAGACAGATAGACAATAAAACAGGGCAATTTCAAGGTTGGACTACAAAAAACGGTGAAGTGTGATACTGTGATACAGTGAAGTATCTTTGTGACCTAAGCTTTGATTTGACTTTTCTTTTTTTTTTTCTTTTTTTGTTTTTTAATTATTCCAAGCACTCACTATACGGACATACACGCATACAAAAGACAACCTACAGACATACTGGAGGCATCATGCCCCAGACCTAGACTAAAACAACGGATGCCTCAGGAGGACACTCAAGTGGACTAACAGCTGATTTTTACACCCAGATCAAACGAAGCAATACTAACTTACTCAGCTCTATGAAAAGCCGTCAGTGCAGAGGGGCGGAGCACGGACAGCAGTGGTCCTGATGGGCGGCTGATCGCTCTTTCCCATGCCGGGTCGGGGCATTTGCCCCCCGGTGCCCGCGTGGCACGGCGAGGTCACTCCGTGGCCTGTCCTGAGGGCAGGTGCGTTTTTTGGTTTGGGGTGGGGTGTGCGTGTGTGTGTGGGGGGGGGGGGGGGTTGCATTGTGTGAGGTGCCGGTTTTCTGAGGGGGACGTGGTCCAGCCGTTCCTGTCAGTTTGGATAAACGTTTTCCTCCGAGAGATGGGGGGGGGTGAAGCTTACTGCCCGTCACCCCCCTCAACCGCCCACCCACCCCCCAGCATCCAGCTGCAGTGTGTTGGACCCTGAGGGTGGAGGGGTGGGGGTGGGGGTGGGGGTGGGGGCAGCCGTGGTGGTCCGAGTCCAGAGGGAGGGATGGACGGATGACGCGCTCTGTCCTGTAGCTTGGAGTCTTCCACCGCCGCTGTTTCCTTCCCACAAAAAACAAAAAAAGAACCCAAGACACACAACCTAAAAGACTCCGACATGAAGGGCTTCGGAAAAGAGATCAAACCGGTTTCAAAACGTGAAGGGGGCTGAAAACAGTTAAACCACTGCTTGAGTTGAATGACGTCGTCTCTATTTTTACAGTTTTATCTGACCAGAGTAGTAAAACCCTTTTTTTTGGTTTGGTTTGACCTTCTGTTTTTGTTGGATGGTAAGTCCCTTCAACCGAAAGTGAGTATAAATGAATTTGAACAGCACGTTGTAAATAGAGTTGTGAGATCCTAAATCTGATCAAGTTCAAAGTCAAACCAAAAGAAAGAAGACCTTTGACAAAACAATAAACACACACACGTGCGCGCACGCACGCACGCACGCACAGACACACACAGAATATTTCACACTCTTAGAAGCCTTGTGAAAGGGGGAATTTTCAGTATTTACGAAAGGACAAGACACTGTAAAAACATTTGTTCTGGACGCTCCTGTAATCGGGGGGCGGGGGGGGGGGGGGACTGCAGTGTAAAAGTGAGTCAGTACTTCTAAGTAACTCTTTCACTATTCGCTTTGTGAAATCGCAAATTCCTTCTCTTTCTGATTCGAAACAAATTTAATTCATACCCTGACACTCAAGACCAAGATCATTTTTACGCCACACGCACACACACACACACGCACACACACACACACGTACACACAGTCACACAGTCACACACACACACACGTACACACACACACACACACGTACACACACACGCACACACACTCACACACACACACACACACACACACGCACACACACACGTACACTCACACTCACACGTACACGTACACAGACACACACACACACAAGTACACACTCACACACACATGTACACACACACATACACACACATACCACAAAAAAAAAAAAAAAGCATGTGATTTAATCAATGCTCTTAAGATAAAATGGATTCACTCTGGTTTGGGCGGACAAAAAACACGATGAAAGTAATAAACTGCTGGTTTACAGAGTGTCTGGTTTACTGGGCACTGGCACCTGCCCAGTATGTATTCTAGAACTGAGGAGCCCTCATTAATCCTGATTTTGTAAAGCAAGTCTTAGTCTCTGAAAGACCTGCTGTGGTTTTGAAAACAGGCAGGACTGAAGTGTGTAATGAATAGACTCAGTGTATTATGTGAATAAACAGTGTGATGTAAAAACAGCCATTTATATTCTCGAAAATCAATATCGTTAAGCTTAGTCAGAATGACCGATCAATGAGAATCTCTCTCTCTCTCTCTCTCTCTCTCTCTCTCTGTGTCATGCACTCCCACTCTGTCTCTCTCTCTCTCTCTCTCTCTCTCTCTCTCTCTCTTTCCTGAGTCTTGCTGAGTCACATCATGGCCTTGCCATGAGCATAATAGCAATGTCTTCAAAAACAGAGGAAAGAAAGAAGGAAAGAGGGAAAGAGAGAAAGAAAGAAAAAAAAGAGAGAGAGAGAGAGAGAGAGAGAGAGAGAGAGAGAGAAAACACGTAAGGGAGAGGACATTTGCCCTATATTTTTGATTCTTATGTGTAATGAGTTACAGCTTCGTGAGAACTTGCTTTCCCTCCTTTTCTGACTACATTCTGCGCTGACCTTCCCATCAGTTCCACCCTCTACAGGATCTTAACTTCAGATCTCCTCTCTGGAGGAAGTCACTGTGAAATACAGCAGTGTTTTTTTTAGCAGTGTCGCATCCTCAGAAAAACAGGAGAACAAATTCGAAAGCGTGTTTGAGGGGCTTGTCAGACCCTTTATTACCCTGTGTTTGTCACATGTGTGTTCACGTCTCTCAAAATTCACGCGCAAATAAACCCAGAGACACGCGACGAGGACAAGTGATTTCTGTAACTAATTTATTACACTTTGCGTTTGTCTTTGATGCGACGCACTCGCCCATGGTTTTGATTTCTGAAGTGTGGGCTTTTCCAGTGCACTACCAGTAATTCATAAGCTGCATTAACATTTAACCAGCAGCAGGAAAACATCTAAATGTAGCATGTTTTCAGCCCGGTCATATCCGGTAGCTGGAAGAAAGGACTTGAACTGTTTTTCGCGATTTTTCTCGGGACAGGACGCCCACGTGTGTTGTACAGTTATAACTCGTGTTTGGATTACAGTGCAAATGCAAGTTATAACTAAACCTCTTTTCCCTGCTGTGCGGCTGACCTCTTTGTGCAGAAAATTACACTACCTCAATTTCCATGATCAACCTCTCGTTGCATCATGTTTTCCGTTGGACGATAAACAACTCCGAACAACATGCAAGTGCCACAAAAGGTTCTTTTTCCACACAAACACACACACAGGTTTGTTGTTGACCTGTCTCTCGTTCCATCATTCCTTGCCCAAGGCAATGGGTGTGCTACTGGTGGCCTATCAAACATTTGTCAACACTTCAGTCATAAATCAACTTCAGAGCCTCAGAGAGAGAGAGAGAGAGGGAGAAACAGAGAGAGAGAGTGTGTGAGTGAGTGAGAGGGAGAGAGACAGAGAGAGAGAGAGAGAGAGAGAGAGAGAGAGAAAGAAGGGTTTTTTTCTTTAATACACTTGTCATTTCAATCTTGCGTTAGCGTTGTAATGACCTCATGTCTAGGAAGGGTTGTTTTTCTTGTCTGTTTTTCCCCTCGCTCTCTTTCTCTTTCTCTCTTTCTCTCTCTCTGTTTCTCTGTCTCCCACTCTCTCACTTTCTGGATATCTCCGTCAGCCTTTCATTCTCTTTCTCACGTACACACGCACACACACACACACGCACACATATGCGCACAAACAAATGTACTTCATTGTAGTCTAAAAGTAGAAGGTCATAGCTGATTTGAGTAATATGTGGGCTGGTTTTGGGCCTGCTGGATGTTATCCAGAAATCCTGTGTTACAGCTGTGTGGATACATGTGAGTGAGTGTGTGTGTGTATGTGTGTGTTTGCTAACTCCCACACTGTGTTTACCTTACCTCATTGTTATGAGTAACCTCAGTCAGTCAGTCAACAACAGGAAAAAAAAAATTCACTCTCAACTAACACGGTTTGACATCATCTTACAACAACTCAGCAGACAGATAAACAAATTCCACCCCCAGTGCACTGTTTACAGAGACACAGTTCAAACACACAGCCAGTTTCCCTAAAATAGATTAAACACATTAAACGATCGAATCAAACCTTTAACAGTATGGGTGGAGAAAAAAAAACACAGTTCATTTGAGCTTTGCATTTACATTTAGCTGATAATCACAATTAGAGTGATTTTTTTTTCCCTTTTTATGTCAAACATCAAACAGCTCTGGAGCAAGCAGGAGACTGTCCATGCCTGTCTTTGCTGTGGATACATGGATAGAGACATTCACAGAAATCAAGCTCACAGGCCACTGCTCTTTCTGACGTGAAGCTTATTACACTGATTCATATCCATCACGAAATACAGAACTACGCGTTTATTATTTTAACGTTATCTCACAGTAAACTCATAAATTGTGAAAATTGTACAAAGAGAGAGAGAGAAAGAGAGAGAGAGCGCGAGAGTAATAAAATTGTTTAAAAAAAAGAAAAAGACACAAAAAAAGAAAAAAAAAACCAGACAGAAAGAGATTGTTTTGACGGGGGCAAAAAACGAAGAGTTTGTACAGTGTCGCACTCTGAGAGAGCAGAGCCTCCACCACGCCTAACACAGGTACTTAACACTCCTAACACTCGCCCGCTGCACACGTTAACGAACTGGGTTCAGCTCAGCGTCTGGGGACCAAACCCTCCAATTAGTCTCTAACCCGGAGACTCACGGCTCAACGGCATTAGAATCTTTCCATTGTCCTGTGGGTCACTCCAAACTGGAAATTCCTGACGTCTGTGTGTTCTAACTGCCACCTGGACGTCCCGTCGGCAGGTAGGGTTTTTTTTTGTTTTTTTTTTTAACATGGGGTTGACGGTCAGATTTTCGGCCGACGCACACGGCTTTGCGTTTGCCAGTTCGTAAGACGAGAGGGCTGGTTTCCCTCTGGCCCT
>NC_044501.1:7597663-7600163 GCF_902362185.1 Chanos chanos | reverse complement strand
TGTGTGTGCGTGCGTGTGTGTGTGTGTTTGTGTGTGTGTGTGGGTGTATGTGTTTATGTGTGTATATACATCAACGCTTATTCATACCTTTTGCACTAAAATCACTCAGCTACTCAGTGACATGACTGATTAGACATCATTCAGTGAGTACATAACCCCAATCTCACTCATTTTGTGTTTATCACTTTCATACCTCATCATTCACGGTTTCTTCTCCTGAGGATTTCATTTGTTTGATTTATTTTATTTTATTTATTTATTTTTAAATGCCTTACATGTTTTTATATACTGCTGTTTTTTCCCCCCTTTTTTAAAATTTAACCATGTTTTGCATATTTTAGATTAAGATTCACAAACAACTGGCACAAATTTCACAGATAATGAAACTATATGACTATATTTTGAAATATTTTAATGAAGAGAAAGACAGACAGAAAAATAACAAAAGAACGAATAAATGAATCAGAGGACGAACAAAACAATTTAAAGAAAAACAAACAGCGTGTTACACTTGCGTGTATGTTGCATGTGTGTGTTTGTGTGTGTGAGAGTGTGTGCGTGTGTGTTTGTGTGTAAGAGCGTGTGTGCGTGTGTGTTTGTGTGTAAGAGCGTGTGCGCGTGTGTGTTTGTGTGTAAGAGCGTGTGCGCGTGTGTGTTTGTGTGTAAGAGCGTGTGTGCGTGTGTGTTTGTGTGTAAGAGCGTGTGTGCGTGTGTGTATGTGCACACAAAGCATGTGTGGGACCTGTCGGGATATTTTGGCCCCGTCAGCAGGTTCTTGTTTTCCCCTGTGTGTGTGGGACATGTTTCTACCAATAAAGCCCACCTCAGCACAGACCAACCCCTGGACAATAACAGAGAGAGAGAGAGAGAGAGAGAGAGAAAAAAAGAGAGAGAGAGAGTAAGAGAGAAAAAAAAAAAAGAGAGAGAGAGAGAGAGGGGCTTTTACTCGGCTTCACACAGTTGAATTTGAACGTTTTAGACACTTTGATCTGTTTTTCTATCTGACTACATGCAGCAGTTGCTCTTTTTTTTTTTTTTTTTTTTTTATTTTTAGCTTTACCAGTCAAAGGCATTACGGTTTTCAACTCAGACTCTTAACACCTCGTGTTTTTATGACTGTTCTCCAGCAGGTAAGTGTAATGCTCCACCCTTTTCACCTCGGTCAAACATTCAACAGCTCTCATTTTCATACTGATACAGAGTTTCACATGACTGATTACTTTAGCTGCTGACCACAGAAACACCTTTACTTTTCTCCCGTTCTCTTCTGGCCTCAGTATTCCTCCGTCCATCCTCTATTCCTCCTCTAAACGAGGCCGCAGCAGAAAGACTAACTCGTTTAAGGACGAGAGAAAATACACTCCATCAAAACTGCACAGAAAACTAACAGGTGAGAGACGTTTTTGTAAACGTTTTTCTGCAAACGGTTGTGTTTTATGGCTTAATTACACGGCGTACAAAGAAATTATCCTCAGGTGAATGATTCAGCCGTGTTCCAGTTTATTGTGTTTACCACTTCGGTTCTTTGGCAGCCTAACCTCTGATGCACCTGAGCCAAACAACAACGTCACGCAGCAGAGGTAGCGCTTAGCTCAACTCACCGGTGTGCGCTAGAGCAAGTGGTAAAACTGATATATCCAGAAAGACGGTATCTGACAATAGGATTGAGAAACACCGTTCTGAAAAACCTCCCAAACTGCTCGTTCAGAATGAATGTCTATACGAGTACGTTTGCTTTAATATCCTATTAATGTAATATTCTAAATTTCTGCAATCTGGTTATATTGTAATTCTCCCGTACCGTGTGACCTTATGATGTCTGGATGTGTTTCAGACGCGGACACATCACTTTTCACTTCATTTCTACACACATTGCCGCGATAGTCACATGCCGTGAGAGCTGATCCACAGAGAGACTAGTTTTGGTAGTCAGTTGAGTTTATCTCGCGGTGAAACATGATGACGATAAACTCTGTCGGTTTAGCTAAGACACTTCATCTAGACAGCGCCATGAAAAGACTCAAAATGAACACAGAACTAATTGTGCTCCTGGAATTCACAAACATCAGTGAAAACTTCCAACCTTGCAGTTGTTTCAGACCTGCACAGACGACATATGACAGTTGAATGCCATTAAAACATAAATTTTCAAAGCAAAATAATGACAGACTGTCCTGTGAGGTTTGTATTATACTTCAACTTTGAAGTATCATACCTCCTCACACCCCCCTCCGACTTGCTGCAGGTACGAAGAGCCCAGAGTGCCTACATTTACTGATGCTTATATTATGGATCTTTGTCTCCCCCCAGTGGCGTACTGTGTAACAGCACCCTTTGTCCTGACAGCAACATGGCTTCAGGAGACAGTTCCACAGCATTAGTCACATGATGGTCTAACTCATGTGTACAGTGGAGAAAGTCTGTCTCATTAAAACGAATCCATATCCCTCTTTTAAATGGTTGGTTTAGCCTGTACCCTCCTTCTCTCTGAACCTCCTGT
>NC_044501.1:7557663-7590163 GCF_902362185.1 Chanos chanos | reverse complement strand
TGTTTCTAACCGCCTCAGGATTGTCGTCCTTCATCAATCAGTATTTTCCGACGCATTCTCCACGGGCGCTAGTGTTTAGAGTTTTCCCTTTCCCTGGAGAATCTATAGTCATTTCTTTACCGTTCTTCAATAACAATGACGAGGAGAATGAATAGGCGTAGTCTTCAGTGAATTTTTTTTTTCTTTTCTGAAGGTGGGACTTGAGGAAAACACCCATCCCGTTTTCCACCACCCGACCCCTTTATGAATGATAATCAGTATTTTAGCTTAATGTATTTCACTGAATGACAGGAGCAAATATGGAACACTGTGATTTGGCGTTTTTCTCCCCTCATTTCCACTCAGATAAATGTGACTTATGTAAACTCTGCGCAAAGAGGATACGTCCCACCTTCTGCTTGTCGTTTATGTACACATGAGAGGTGATAATGGCAAATAGTTCTTTATGTGGATTTGCTCATAGGATTTTGAATAAAACATTCAACGGCAATTATATTCCATTTAAGATCATCAATAGCTGGTTCAAGTTCAGTGCATTCCGTATAATCCGCGTTGCGCCAGCGGTGCGTGGCAGGGCTCCATCGCCCCGGGATAAATCCGTACTGAGGGAAAAGCGGGCCTCGTTAGTGCGGTCTCCCACTGTTCGGGCAGACTCGGCTCTCTCCGCTTCACAGCACTGACGAATCGTCAGCGACAGAGCAACGTGAGACACAAAATGTACAAGTTTTAAAACACGGTTCCGGAGTAAAGTAAATGTTTTCAAGTCTGTCTGGCAAAGACCAAGTGTATGAGCGTGTGTTTTGTTTGGAAACATGCTATTCTTAAATTACGGTTGCGACTTCTCTACCGCTTTGACAGACACAAAAAAGGGTCAAACATGGGTATTTCTGCCCCTCTGCGTGCCCATGATGTAACCCTTTGTCCTTGCACTGTTTGCCTACTCGTTTGGGCAGGTTTTAAACTTGTGGTTGAAAACTGGCCTCTACTGGACCCGTCAAGACAATTTTCAAATCCCGCTCGTCAGCGTTTACTATCGTAGTGGATCAGTGTCCCTGAATCTGCAGCCCATGGGCTGTAACCCCCTCCCGGAGTTAAATCCCATATTTGTAAGACCAATGTAAAGGCAGTGTACGTACAATGAAGGAACTGAACCACGGTTTACAAAACACGCCCCCCCCCAAAAAAAAGGGGCAAAAAATAAAACAGTCGCTATTCTTTGTGTTTGATGGAAGATAGTGTTTTAATTTGGAAACTTTAATGCTTTCAAACATACTAGAGCTCCTGTACAAACAAAGGGAACATAACCGGAAAGGCATTAAGTACGTCCAAGAGAGAAAGAGAGATATAAACAGAACGGAAAAGCATCCTAAATCTCACTCCTCCGTATCCCGTAGTCTTGCTTCAGAGTGTGTAACAGGACGGTTGGCATAGCTCCCTCTTCCGCAGCGAGATGCGGGGAAAACTCTACGGTGTCTAGCAGGGCTTTTACATTCTGTATGTAAATGCGCTTAAGAATAGCCCAAATCATGACAATATATGTATATATTTAAAATAAGATAAATCTTGCAGCTGTCATTTATATCAAGGGTTGTATAAACCTCTCTCTGAACACTGTGTGTGTTTGGCATGCTTTCCTCCAAAATCTAGCTCACCCGATCCCACTTCTCTGGGTTTCGTGTATCGGGCGTGTTTGAGGTTAAACGGAAGAAACATGCGACACAGTAGTAAAATGAGGAAAGGAATGGTCCCGGAATAAGTGATTTTTACGTCATTATGCGCAAAACAAAATATCTGACCTAAAAGCTCGCGGAACAATACGAATGTTTTGTCTCTTTGTGACGTGTGATAATACCATGATATGGTGTCTCTTAGAATATCCACGGCCAAATCTGCCATTAGAAATGCATGACGCTAACGAACGTCATAAATGTTTATGTAATTGAAGCAAGATGTAGAATGTAGACGGAGTAGGATTCCTTTATGCAAAATGTAAATTAGAACCAATGAATGTTAATAAATGTTGCGTATGTATGGTATTTACAGTGAGAATCAGATTTTAATCGCTGCAGAAACAAGGTGTGAGTATGACGTCATTAAATTAGGCAACATCATCACGTTGGAAATGACAGGAACGAGTCATAGACCAGAGTTAAACTGTAGATGTTCCCTGTTACATAAGGGATCTGAAAACGTCCCATCTCCCCGTCCCTCCACCAATAAAGTTCCACAAACAGAGAAATGACAGCCAATCTAACCAATCACAGCAGCACAGACAAATAATTACCAACAGCTCTGACAAAGCAGAAAGTCCAATGCATACACTTAGAGTTCTGATTACACTCTATCCTCAACCACTAATCTATGATCAGACATCCAACCTTCATTTGTGCCATTGACCAATAAGGAAAAAAAAAACATTGACTGATTTTGGATCAGTAAGACTGCATGAAAGACTGCGGCTGAATCGCAGTCCAGTTTTACACAGCATTCATAGACCAGGGCATTTAATCCATAAATCCATAAATTAACTACATTCTTTCAATAGTAATATATATGTATGTATATATATATATATATATATATATATATCAGAGAGGCAAGAGAAAGATGCATTTCACCGTCTTGAAAAGCAGTTTTTCTTTATACTGAACACACACACTTGACCACCGTTGCACAAAAAAAAAAAAAAAAAAAAAAGAAAGAAAAAAAAAAAAAATCCATCAAGAACACTTTGATATAATTCGGAATTGAACAATAAATTTTCAATCACCAAATTGTCCATCGGGGTTGGGGGGGGGGGCATGAAAGATAACAAAAAATGCGGATAGAGGGATACTGATTTTATATGACGGGGGGATGGAGAGAAGGAGAATGAGGAGAGAGAGAGAGAGAGAGAGGAATGTGATGATATGGGATGGTACTGGCGGCCACTGTGCAGCGTCAGGCAGTGGTTGAAGAGTATAAACATGGTGAGGAGTGAGTGTCAGGATCAGAGAGCACAGGCAGAGAGAGAGAGGGGGTTATCTTTTAGAGAGCTTTGTGTATGTGTATGTGTGTGTGTGTGTGTGTGTGTGTGTGTGTGTGTGTGTGTGGGTGCAGTCACTTTTTGGGGGGGCTGTACGGTTCCAGAAGCTGCTTGGAGAAAGTGTTGACTTTGTCTGCTCCTCGAACCTCATGGGGCAACAGAGGCAACTTTACTATATGGAAATCCTCATATAAGTCCTCCATCTGAGAGTGAGAGAGAGAGAGAGGGAGATTAACGACAAAGATGACTTGGCTAAGCTGTTACACACATTTCACAGCCAACATACACATAAACATGCAACAAACCGCTCTCTCTCTCTCTCTCTCTCTCTCTCTCAGACACAGGCACACATACACCGCTGACCTGGTCGAGGTACTTGGACTGGATCTTGTGTCTGGCCTCACACATCTTACACGGCCTGTCGGAGTCGGGGAACACCAGCTGGTTGACGATGATGTTGTGTGTGTCGATGCGGCACTTGGCCAGCTCCTGAATGAGTCGCTCCGTCTCGTACAGAGACAGAAACTCGGCGATACACACGCAGATAAACGTCGTCTGTTCCTGAGATACAGAAAACGCAAAACACACACAGGGTATTAGGTTAGGGAGAACCATGCCGTCAGTATAGACATTACATATACAGTTACACACAGTGTTTGACACATATGAACTCTGAGATTCAATTCGTCAGCTGTTATGTTGTAGTTCAGATCTAAAAAGTCTCTTCCTTCACCTTTTTTGATCAGGCAATACTAAGGCGTCCGCGTGTGGTACTCACCGGGTCCTTAAACTGTTCGCTGACGGAGCGAATGACTGGGAGAGTCTCCTCCAGTTTAGAGGCCAGCTGGTCTGCATTCATATCCCCTAGCCCCAGCATATTACACATCTGAGAGAGACACACACACACGCGCGCGCGCACGCATACGCACACACACAGACACGCACGCACACGCACAGACACACACAGACACGCATGCACACGTGCAGACACACACACACACACACACTGGGCTCAGTTTACATCAACACACATTTCCCATATGCCAATACCTACAGTCTCTGCAGGAGTGACAGCAGGAAGAGAGATCTTTGAGCTCTGGACACAGTCAGTTATGCATATACATGCATTTCATCTTACAGGCTGTCACAATAATTTGAATTATATGTTATAAATTATAATATTTTATATATATATGTATATTTTAGCTTGCATTCAATAAAACATCATGACATCTAATATGTGTGTTGTCCTATATGTCATTAATTGTACTGATATTTTGACTATTCTCTCAGCATCAGGGATGATGTGTGTAAAACTATGTTTCCCAACATGCACTGGCAGAGAGTGGTTCTGACCTGGGATATGAATGGGCTGATCTGGTTTTTGATCTGCATGAGCCTGCCCAGGCCTCGCTCCACGATGGTGGGGAAGTTTAGCAGACGCAGCGTGTGTCCGGTGGGTGCTGTGTCAAATACCACCACAGAGAAATTCATCCCCTTGACTAACCTGCGTGACAGACAGAACAGCGTTCACAGGGGGGAATCTGTCACACCTCACTGTATGTAACATGCCAAACTGTGCGGTTTTGTCTAAGATTCAACACAAACTAGATCCTGGGAAGCAGCGCCCTGTGAATTTGATCTCATAAAGCATAAAAAACCCCTAATATATTCAGTTAGCTCAAATACAGTAGCACACATGGTAACTCCTTCATCTGAAACGCTACGGTCTCAAAAAATCCGAGCGCGTAAAAATCAAATCACGGTTTCACGGGGCGTCATCAAACAAAAACCACCGCACGCTCCCCGTGCGCGTCGCCACGCCGAAGGAGAGCCCGTTACCGCGGCGACTGACCTCATGACCTCGGCGTAGCTCATGGCTTCGTCGATTCCGGGGAAGGCGCTCATGGCCTCCTGCATCATCTTCTTTCCCATGCTGAGCATGTTGTCCTCCTCAAAGAACTCATCAGGCAGCTCGGCCACGCCCAGGCTCGGGTCGATCTCCTACGGCAACGACACGGACACAACAGGCAGCCAGGGTCAGAGGGTCAGGCAAACGCACAAACAGCTCACAGGTTTGGATCCTCGATATGGCAAAGAAACTCAGGAGAGTGGCTAAGAACAGTGCCACGATGAGACGAAACGAAAATCAAGACCTCTCCAGAGGAGCGCGCACGTGAGTGTGTGTGTGTGCATGTGTGTGTGTGTTTGTGAACTCTGAGATAAGAATATAGGCTAAAATGCAAGTGGAGAAAATCTAGTTAAGACTGTACATTAGCGTAGGAACATTAATACAAGGGCTCTCTTACAATCACCATTACTTGAACCATAAGCTTTGCTCATGCCAGAAGCTCCAGAGTGAATAAACTCTGGGTTAAAAGAATGACTGCTCAGTGGCTTATAACACACGGCAGTATCTTTATCCCCGGGCCTGTTAAAAGGGGTTTTTTGTGATCACTGTGGAAGAGAGAGAGAGAGAAAGAGAGGGCCAGAGAGCATGTGATTTCTTAAGTCTATAATACACACTTATCAGAATTATAAAGACAGTTTTGTTTCGACTGGGCTCTCTCTTGCACTTCGTGAATCAAAGTCATTATCCTACTAAATAAAACCGCATTCAAAACAGACACACACACACACACGCTATTACTGACACAGCTTAAGTACTGACTCTTGGTGACATTTATATCCTTATACATTTTAGCCTTTCGCTATCATAGGTAATTAAACTAATTAAAGGTTTCAGGATGAACTGATCAGAAGAATCAGGTGCCAGGGCGTATTACTTTATCCGCCCATACAGCCTAATTCTTTACCTGTTCCATTACAATCGGGGCTGCCAGATTATATTCTGAAGATAGTCGACAGAATTCATCAACCATATTTGCAGCGTTTGCTATTATTTAGATACAGACTACATCATAAGCGTAAAGTAACCAAAGATGCAAAAAAACTGGGGGGGAAAGGAGTCCATCTTTACAGGATATATAGTTCAGATAGTTTGGTTTGAATGATCCAAAATGAAGACGTCGAGATGGACAGATAGTGAAAGTGACATGAGTGGGCTGGAAAGACAGAAGACTGACCATGGCGTAGAGGTTGTCGTAGCCCTTGACTTTGGTGGGCACCTTGGAGAACTTTTGGTCAAAGGCATCTGAGATGTTGTGTGCTGGGTCTGTGGATATGATGAGGACGCTTTCTCTCACCGCCGCCAACTGGACCGCCAAACTGCAACTATAAAACGAAGACAGTCCGATAAATGTTTTTTGTTTTTATAAACAAAAACTTGCATCCGCTTTACACACTTCGGTCGTCACTAGGTCACCTGATGAGTTAGATTAGCCAGGTCTCTGCAATGTAATTTGCTTCTATCAAAAACGGATTAACACGTTAGTTAATGTGGAGCAACGTTAAACGGCTTATCGTGAACGTGGTAGTTTCTTGAGTCAACACAAGCAAAAGAGTAGACGGGTTCGAGCCATTTCTAACGTCAGAAATTAAGCGTCAGCTGAATAAGATGAAAGTTGAGAACAAAACCTCCTCCGCACACGTTGTAAAACAAAAAAGCCGCAATTCGTTTCAAACTTTATCAAGTAACACTAAAATCCTGAATGCCAAAAATATCCCAAACTCAATAATATCTCATTCGGATGAATATTGTCAGTAATTATAAAGTTCGTTGAAAGATGCGAACTTCACGGGCTAAAACTGTAAACTTAATCACTCTTCATTTACAACATCTCGCCAGAGCACTGGAGCATGGTCGTCAGATTCCTTCAGAGAGTCGCCGTAAAGCTCAGCGAAACTGGCTTTGTGAACCTGTCAAATTGAACTGATTATTCATTTCGCGGTGGGACATTTTAACGAGCAGGTTACCAGCGAGCTACCTTTAAATTTAGAAATGTGTTCTTCCCACATTTCCATGCTACATCTCTGGATTGAATGAGTTGATTTCTTATCATAAGAATTGCGCCTGGACTGTTCAGTCTTGACATGTAGCAGTTAGAAATGGCAACGATAAACGGCTAGTTCATCAGATACCTGGGTGCATTATCTTTCAAATCGGTTAGCTGTAATGACTCACCCCTGCTAGCATAGGAAGCTAATGAGTTAAAAGAGCTGATAGGCTGACAGTTGCTAGCTAGCTAGATCCCGGTATGTCATGGCTTAAAACGCAACTTCACTGCAACCTACCTGCATGTTGTTTTACCTACTCCACCTTTACCGCCAACAAATATCCATTTCAAGGATTTCTGCTCTATGATATTTTTTAACGTTGGCTCTAAGGGTTCAACATCGGGGGCATCTTCAAATTCTTCATCCACTAAGGCTGCCATCTTGTACACAAGTCAGCAGGAACGTACCAAAAAGACGTGGCTCAATATATACATGGAAAAGGACTCCATTACGGCTCAAACCATGAACTGAAAACTGTTACAAATCAACGCGTACCAGAGCCTTGATGGCGGTGATAGAATCCACAGTAGCATGTTGTACAAGGTTTAAGAATGGATTATTCCGCCTCATTCATACGAGGCCCAAGTTTAAAGGGAATTTTCCAGAACTGGGCTGTATTTCTGTCCTTTACGGGCCGGCGACCGGTATTCAAATTATGTTAAACGCATACCCTATGTTCTCATAAAAAGAAACAATATATATTTATGGTATACGATTATATAAATCGCGTCATATATATATATATATATATATATATATATGTGTGTGTGTGTGTGTGTGTCTGTGTATTTATCTATCTATCTATCTATCTATCTATCTATCTATACACACACAGTAGGTGATTTGTTATTTTTTAACGGGGGGATGGCCCAATGGTCACTGACACTGCTCTATTGAGTATATAGGGGAGATGGCAGCTTCACAACAAGGATGCATTTTGGAAATTTTACTAACACGGGGAATTGCATCCCCCCTCATCCCCCTACTGTACACACACACACACACACACATTCATATATATATATATATGTGTGTGTGTGTGTGTGTGTATATATATATATACACACACACACACAAACACATATATATATACAGTATATAATGGGATGCAATAAAGATTGTTATAATCGTTTGTGATTGAACCCATAAGAGAAGACAAACCTGGAAGAATTTGGCATCCACCTTTATTGTGGTTCTTGGTAATTGTCCAAAAAGCCATGCCATCATTTTCACAGATATAAAATAAAGACAGAACTTATTTTAAATCAGGACTGTGACCACCTCAGCCAAAAAGACTGTTTGCAAGCCTCACTCTTCACTCTTTCACATAATGCTGGCAAGTTGACACAAATTAAAAAGACATCCATCTTGGGGTAACGGACACAAACAAACAAACAAACAAACAGACGAACAGATGAACAGACAAACAAAGAGGAGAACTAAGTTACAAAGGATGTTTGTACTTCACAACGCTTCGAGTCACATTCATTCATATTTTGCTCTTTGTTGCATTGAAACAATTTGTGCTAGAGCTCACACACACACACACATATAAACACACACACACACACACACACACACACACACACATATATATATATATATATATATATATATATATATAGATATATATATGTGTGTGAAGAGCTAACTATGCCTCAGTTGATCAACATTACTGGACTTGAATTAGTATTTCATCTCAGTCCAACAGACCAGCGTGATTGATTCAGCCTTGTATCTAAAACAAATGAACACAACAAAGTCTCAGCTCTTCAGCAACGAACATCGACGAATCATATTGCGACGGACATGACGGGGACGTCCTCTTTTTTTTGTTTGTTTGTTTGTTTGCTTGTCTTGTTGTGCCAGTACACAGCCTCTGATGACTGGTGAAAAAACAAGAAAACATTAAAGATAATGTAAACCAAAATTCTACACCCCAAGACCTATCTGAGAAGAGCAGAAAGTCAAGGCAAAGCTCATCAGGTAAAGACACGTACAGTAAGGTCATTATAAAAGGTAAGAACAGACCCATGAGAAAACAGCAGCTTATGGGAGCTTGCTTATATACTAATGAAAGCCATCCCCGCCAAAAGAAAAGCAAAAAAAAAAAAGGTAAAACTATGTCATCCCGATCAAAGCAGGTATCAGACGTCAAACTTAGATGGAAATATAATGATTGGCACTTTTTTTTTTTTAAACATTTTGCCTTAAATGTTCTGAATGGTCTGCAGATGTTCCTCTGAAAGGACACCACGCCCATTTGACCCCTAATGATTGGCAAATGACAGTCAGTTGCATCCAATCCTCCATTGCTAACTATTGCACATTTGACAGTGATTGGGTGAGATGCACGAGAATGCAACCACATTAAGAGCAACGACTGGACCAAACCGGCCCGACTCGCCGCTTACGCGATCACTTGGGTTTCATCGACTTCACGCGTTTCACTTACCGAACGAAGTGTACAATGAAGATTTTATGAAAGCTCTCAGATTTTCAAGCGAGAGGCTTATGTTCACAGCCTTTAAACTTCAGAGCAACCTGTCTTCACAGATTACACACACACACACACACACACACACACACGCACGCACGCACACACACAGAGAGACAAACACACACACACACAGAGACATATAGACAAAGAACCCTTTACTCCCAAGTTTTTCCTTTCCACCCTGTCGCATCCCACATTCTGAACCGAGGCCCCCCGTCCGACAGAACGAGAGCGAGGACAGGGTTGACTCTCGAGGAAGGAGCGGCTCAGTTAGTCTCGTAAGAGGAGAGCAAGGCCGCGTCCACGGGTTCCATGCAGGAGGGACACGTGAAGGAGCGCATGAGCCACGCGTCGATGCAGTCCACATGATAGATGTGCAGGCACGGAAGGAACCGGATGGGGTCTCCATATTCAAAGTCGTTCATGCATATCACACACCTGGAAGCAAAGGAGCAAAACAAACAAACAAACAAAGAAAAAGAACAAAAACCAAAGATATTGTGAGATATCATCTCTGTGTTGATCATAGAGGATGTTGCTAAAAATACCTGGGCAGCTGGTTAGTGAATTAATTTATGACACCCAGCTGAGGAATGTGTCCAACAAGGTTGACGGCACTCACTGCCAAGCAAAGTACTGAATGACTAAAGACAAATGTCACACGAGGCAGGGGAGTGAGAGTCACCCTGTCATGCGGTCCTGCTACTAGCACTGGCTGTAGAAATTTACGTCTTAGTGGTAAATTAAACAGAGTCAAGAATAGGCAGAAGGCATAGTGACAAAAAGAGAGATGGGATACTATGATTCTCAGGGCTGTAACTGTTGGCCAAGAAGAAGATTTCTTTCATTTTAGTGAAACTGAACATTTTGTTGGCTCTTCTGCAAAACATACGGTCCTCAGTAACCTCAGCCCTGACACTTGAATCCAAACCTCAAGAAGTTCAGTCTGGCAGTTTGAGCTAAAATTATCTGCTGTCTGTTTCAGTTTGTTCTCTGTGTATAAAGTTCTCGTGTTCACTCTGTGACATCATCATACATGACTTTATAATTATCTGTGTCAGGCACTTGGATTTAACCTATGACATCGTAGTACTCTGGTATGATGCAATATCCTGTGTTTAAAGTTCCATCGCTCCTTCTATGACATCACAACTTTCTGCATCACATAGTTCCCTTTTTAAGGTGAAACATCCTTGCTCTTTAAACAACAGCGCTGCGTTCTTCGAAAGCATATGTGCCCGGAGCGGTCACTCACTCTTTGATCTTCTTATCGGAGGGCTCAGATCCGGGGTCAAAGATGCCGCGGGGGAGGTGCTGGATCAGACCGATCCTCTGTGCAATGCGCACCTGCTCCTCCTCCGTGAGCTGCGTGGCCAGGCGGGGCTGACTGGGCGTGGGGTGAAACACTGGCACCTGGGCACGCTCCTGAGACGACAAACAAAAAGACAACTGGTTAAGAAACAGTAGACTAATACATTCAAATTTCAGTTTAGAGACACTAAAACGTCATTTTTGTAAGGAATTTTTTGACGTAACTCAGAGCATCTTCATGTTGTATTATAAGAGATCCGGAAACCGAATCCTCCAAAGGTTTTCAATGGAGGATTCTCACGTGAAACCATTTAGACTGAAAAAATTTACTTAAGTTTGTAGGTAACACAGTTTTATTATAGATAATACGTCCTCACTTGAGAACTGGAATGAGTATAAGTGAAGGTTACGTGTAGCGGGGTATGGGTTTGAAATGGTCATTACCCATGTTTTAACCATTTATTTGATCAATCAAATAATGCTCCAAGCCCAGACTGCAGCTTTTTGATGCAGTTAAAACGTTATCATATGCTGATTTCAGAGTGGCCTATGGCTGGAAGCACACAGATATGCCTATGTACTCACACACACACACAGAGAGCAGAAAAATGTGCTCAGGAGGGTATGCAAGCTTGTGAAGAAAGTGATAGCAGAGTCCATTAATTTCCATAGTGCTAAATGCAGACGAGCAAGTGTGCACAGCAATACGATAACGCTTTGAACTTTATCTGGAACAAAAAAAAGCTTATATAGCTGCAGATGTTTGTATAGTTCTGCACTTTTCACATCGAAATAACCCGTGTAAGCAATTTAATTTGATGCACCCCACTTATGTGTTGTCAAAACGTTGCAAATACGAACTACTCTTTGGACACTGGTGGTGTTAAATACCTCTACTCGAGTGTTTTAAGATAAGTTTGCATGAGACTGCTGTTACGAATCCTCGGGGTGGACTGGAACCCTGTGCCCTGTGCGCACCTGATACGGCGGTGGTGGCTCTCCAGGGAGACTGGCTCCTTCTGACTCGTTTAGCAGGGACAAGTCATCGGCGCCTTGAGAAGACAGACAATTCCCCATTGGACTGGCTTTTAAAAAAAAATCGACCAAATATATCGCCAGAATATCACAAGATACCGGCAAACGAACGTTTTAAATGTCTATTTAGATCTCTGTGTCTTTGGAACAGTTAGCTTTCCGATCTGTCTTAGTTGGAAAAAAACAAAAACTGCTCGAGTTGTGTTTCGCAAAACGAAGAAATGATGCAATATATTTTACTGCGGAATATGTCGCATTTGGCGAACCCTTTGTATATTAATAGCATACTATGACTGTCATATATAAGACGCGCCGTGGCCTGGTTCACCAGCTGGCCAGTAATTTTAGGTGAGTCCTTTTGACGACTCCATCTCTCCTTTCGCTGTGTTTACAAACTGTTGGAACGGAAGTTATGACATTCTACGGCATTGTGGGAAATGTAGGTTAAGTACAAGACAATGGTGTAGGCACCAGATTGTGGCTGTAGATGGCAGTAAACACATTTTGTAACCTAGTTTCTACCGAGCTGCAGGAGAAGAAGACAGAAGATGACGGAAAGCACTTGATGAGACGTGTGTTATCTTGTTAGCGAAAGAACTACATTGCTAATCTGTCATTTCAAAAAGTGTACGTATATTTCTGCGAGTAAGACTGTGGCACTGGGGTGAAAGAGGATCTACTGCATCGGCGGCACCTTTCTGATCGCAAGAAAATGCAGATCACTCTGAAAACACTGCAACAACAAACCATTCAAATTGACATCGATGATGATCAAACGGTAAATGCTAGCAGTAGGCTCAAAGCATGGTTATGATGTGTTCCGAATCTTACGCACGTTTTAGGACAGTGAAATTAGCAAGCGTGCTGTAAACTTACAAGAGTTTGTCCTGACACTTATTATCCACAAGAAACATGAATTAGGAATAGTCCGTAGTTAAAGTATTCTCGCTAAATTGGCAAATTAGCTGCAGAATGACCAATCTAGATTAGCTAGTAGTTGGATTCCAACTCAGTTGCTGTTTGAAACTGTGAAAGGAATGTTGGAATAGTGGTAATTCACAATTATTAGTTAAGTTGTTTTATTTGGGAACAACACAATTATAACGCGTCGAGTTTTCATCAGTTTGTCACATTTAGCAATTGTGAGTGTTGTTTGGGTTTGTCTTTAACTTAAGTTTGTTTATTGTAACTGCTCGCCGTATTGATAAGAGGATTGCTTCAAGCCTTCCTACATATTTAGCCATTAGGCAGATGTGCGCTATACTGCTTCTTACCCGGGTGTGTGTTATATGTTGACAGAGTGTGTATGCCGATTATAGGATTGGTCTAAAGGATATGGAAGATTTCTGTCGTTCTTCATCTCTCTCTCTCGCTCTCTCTCTCTCTCGCTCTCTCACTTACTGATTTCAGGTGAAGGCACTGAAAGAAAAGATAGAGGCAGAAAAAGGGAGAGAGAGTTTTCCAGTATCTGGACAGAAGCTTATTTATGCTGGAAAAATCTTGCAAGATGACACACCCATCAAGGAGTACAAAATCGACGAGAAGAACTTTGTTGTTGTCATGGTATCAAAGGTAACGCGTGTGACACGGCTACCATTCAAAATTTACAGTCGGTTAGAAATTCCTAGACTCGGCACCCGGATGTGGCAAATCTCTCTCTTGATGTTTTTTCTCTTTCTCTTTCTATTTCTCTTTTCAAGACAAAACCTCCACCTGCATCTCCTTCAGAGCCGCCCCCCAAGACCCCAACTGCTACAGCATCCACCTCCTCTCCTTCCTGCCCCACCCCTGCTGCTGTCCCCATTCCACCAGATGACCCGCCAGCGACAGTCTCACCGACACAAAACCCTGATGAGTAAGTGTCCAGTACTGACTCACAAGGCGAGGTTTCCAGAATACGTAGAATGTCTGATGAGTACTTTATGTCAGTAATTCTGGGAGGGAATTCTGGAAGCACGGTGAATACGGTTTGGAGAAACAGAGGTTATGTTTACTTTGAGATTGCTCAAACTGGAAACATTTCATGGAGTTTAAACAGTGGTAGAGCGCAGACGTAACTGAGCACAGCTGTCAAAATGAACTGATCTTAGAGCTCAGTTTTAAGTTTGAATTTGAAATCTACTGTTTGTGTGAGCAAACTGCTTTTTTTTTTTTTCCCCCTTCCAGTCAGAGCAGTCATGTCCCGTAAAGACAAATGTTTGTTTTTTTTGTTTTTTATTTTTAAATAAGACATGAAGGATCAAACTTCACTAAGATTAAAATGAAAATGTCAAGGTTTTTGCTTTAATCTGATGCGGGGGTTTTTTGGCTAACACTGCCTAGAGATTCTAGAGTGGATTTAGAATGTGTCGTTCCTGTGATGTGATACAGCCGTGGTTTTCCTCTGTCTGTCGTTAATCAGATCTGATCCAACCACAGCCGCCTCAGGGGAAGAGGCTTCATCGACACTGGGTGAGTAAAGACTCTACTCGACTTTGAGTCTGTTCAGTCTCAATACGCTACGCTCACTGTCTGGTCCACGGTTAACTGGTTCCAGCCTTCCCAGTTAAAGTTCAACTGTGGCAAATGCTCAGGTGTGGGAGATCTAGTCACGTTTTATACTCTCGTGCTGTTGAATCATTTTTATTTGTGTACCTTTTGCGGTGCATAAGCATAAAGAAGTAATGATACAATACCCATCTTTTCTTTTTCCGTATTGTGTGCGTATGTTTGTGTCTGTTTGTCTGTCTGTCTGTATGTATGTAATGCTGGTTGGTGTGTGGCTGTGTGTCTACATACATATATTTATATATGTATATACTGTGTGTGTGTATATATATATATGTATATATATATATATATATATATGTGTGTGTGTGTGTGTGTGTGTGTGTGTCTGTGTGTGTTGTATACTGCAGTAACAGGTCCTGAATATGAGAATATGCTGACTCAGATCATGTCTATGGGTTATGAGAAGGAGAAAGTGGTGGCTGCACTGAAGGCCAGTTATAATAACCCTCACCGGGCTGTGGAGTACCTTCTCAACGTGAGTATTTTTATTCGGGCATTCTCGACGGCCTGCTCACTTATTGACACAACATGCACACAGGCAGCATATACAGACTCATACAGTGCAGTTACGGTAATGGCTTTAAACAACAGCCACCATGTTCAGTAGTTTTAGGAATGGCTTTAAACAATAGCCAGTCAGCATCAGTTACACACACACACACACACACACACACAAATGTGTGTGTACGTATGTATGTATGTATGTATGTATGTATAAAATTGATGCTGATTGGCTGTTTTGGCAGTTGTTTAAAGCCATTATTATATGTATAGATATATGTAATCTATATGCGTCGTATTAACATGTATATATTCTCTCTGTAGATTGATGAATTGTTTGTTGTAATGGACATGTTAGTTATGCCTCATTATAAATTCTTTATCAGGGCATTCCTACAGTACCAGTTCAGGAGACGAGTCCAGCTTCAGGACACCAGTCAAGTACAGATTCACACACGGCAGAAGGTGAGCGTGTGTGTGTGTGTGTGTGTGTGAGATTGGTCTCAGAGGTAGCTTCTAACTAAGGTTTAATATTGTTTTTAAAGCTGTTTAGTTTTTGTCTGTCTGTATTGTGGCCCATGGTCAACTGTTGAATGGGGTTTTACGTTGTGTTTTTTTTAGATTTGAGCCAAGGCTGTTTACAAAGTAACCCAATCAGTGGAATAACCTTGTATCTTTATCTAATATCTAGCCTTTCACTCTCTCTTTTCTTCTCTCTCTCTTTCTCTCTCTCTCTCTCTCTCTCTCTCTCAGGTGAGAACCCTTTGGAGTTCCTGCGTTCCCAGCCTCAGTTCCAGAGTATGAGACAGGTGATCCAGCAGAACCCGTCCCTCCTGCCGGCTCTGCTGCAGCAGCTGGGCCGAGACAACCCGCAGCTCCTGCAGGTCAGTCCTCAGCGCCTCTCATCACACTCAGTGTCTCTTCTCTGTCTGTCCATGCAGTGCGGGGGGGCGAGGGGGGGCAGGGTCTGCCTGTCTGCCCGCCTGGCACTGGTTTGTGTTGTGCAGAGAAGGTCTTACAAAGGGGTGGGGTTATGGAAATGAGACGACACCGACTCGCGTGTTGTCATGGCAGCCCTTGAAGTTTCAGTGGCGTCTCTTGCAAAAAGGTTTTAAACTGACGTTAATGTGTCGTCCTCAACTTTATATTACTGGTTCTCACTATGTTCATTTTAAACCACTCTTTTAGTGTTCGGTTTTTTTTTTTTAACTCCTACAATGGTTTTCGCGTTTATATTTGTTTGTTTATTTGATGCTCTCATTCAAAATGATTACTGTTTATTTGTTTCGATGCTCATGTAGCTCTAGAACAGCCTCAGGGTTGAATGCCATGTTTGGGTCCAGACTGGTGGTTTGAACCGCCAGACCTCCAGTTACGAAACCACTTCAGTTTACCGCAACAGCATTAGCACTCTCACACTGCACACTGCACACTGTTCACACTGCAGTAGTACTGGGTAGGACTCTAGCTGTTCACACTGCAGTAGTACTGGGTAGGACTCTGGCTGTTCACACTGCAGTAGTACTGGGTAGGACTCTAGCTGTTCACACTGCAGTAGTACTGGGTAGGACTCTAGCTGTTCACACTGCAGTAGTACTGGGTAGGACTCTAGCTGTTCACACTGCAGTAGTACTGGGTAGGACTCTGGCTGTTCACACTGCAGTAGTACTGGGTAGGACTCTAGCTGTTCACACTGCAGTAGTACTGGGTAGGACTCTAGCTGTTCACACTGCAGTAGTACTGGGTAGCACTCTAGCTGTTCACACTGCAGTAGTACTGGGTAGGACTCTAGCTGTTCACACTGCAGTAGTACTGGGTAGGACTCTAGCTGTTCACACTGCAGTAGTACTGGGTAGCACTCTAGCTGTTCACACTGCAGTAGTACTGGGTAGCACTCTAGCTGTTCACACTGCAGTAGTACTGGGTAGCACTCTGGCTGTTCACACTGCAGTAGTACTGGGTAGGACTCTGGCTGTTCACACTGCAGTAGTACTGGGTAGGACTCTGGCTGTTCACACTGCAGTAGTACTGGGTAGGACTCTGGCTGTTCACACTGCAGTAGTACTGGGTAGGACTCTAGCTGTTCACACTGCAGTAGTACTGGGTAGGACTCTAGCTGTTCACACTGCAGTAGTACTGGGTAGGACTCTAGCTGTTCACACTGCAGTAGTACTGGGTAGCACTCTAGCTGTTCACACTGCAGTAGTACTGGGTAGGACTCTAGCTGTTCACACTGCAGTAGTACTGGGTAGGACTCTAGCTGTTCACACTGCAGTAGTACTGGGTAGCACTCTAGCTGTTCACACTGCAGTAGTACTGGGTAGGACTCTGGCTGTTCACACTGCAGTAGTACTGGGTAGGACTCTAGCTGTTCACACTGCAGTAGTACTGGGTAGGACTCTAGCTGTTCACACTGCAGTAGTACTGGGTAGGACTCTAGCTGTTCACACTGCAGTAGTACTGGGTAGCACTCTAGCTGTTCACACTGCAGTAGTACTGGGTAGGACTGTGTCTACACCCCACTGTCTTCATCTGACTTTGTCATTTTTAGACTGAATGACCAGTATCAGCCACACTGTGGATTTACTGGTTTGGCTTTTGCGCTGTGCAGGGCTGAACTGGACACTTTTCGTTGGCACTTGCCTAAAAAAAAAAAAGAGACCAAACGTATTAATCAATTAATTTTGTAATCATGATCAATGGCTCATTGATAATTATTTGGTGTTTATGCTGTTGGCAAAGACGCTGATGATTCAGTTGTGTGAGAGTCAGCCTGTGAAGGATGAGTTAGTTCCTGACTGGTCTCTCTGACTGGTCTCTCTGACTGGTTTAACTGTTCCTGACTGGTCTCTCTGACTGGTTTAACTGTCCCTGACCGGTCTCTCTGAACTGGTTTAACTGTCCCTGACTGGTCTCTCTGCCTGGTTTAACTGTTCCTGACTGGTCTCTCCGACTGGTCTCTAATTGGTTTAACTGTTCCTGACTGGTCTCTCCGACTGGTCCCTGACTGGTTTAACTGTTCCTGACTGGTCTCTCTGACTGGTTTAACTGTTCCTGACTGGTCTCTCTGATTGGTTTAACTGTTCCTGACTGGTCTCTCCGACTGGTCTCTCTGACTGGTTTAACTGTTCCTGACTGGTCTCTCTGACTGGTTTAACTGTTCCTGACTGGTCTCTCTGACTGGTTTAACTGTTCCTGACTGGTTTCTCTGACTGGTTTACCTGCTCATCCTGTGTTTGCACTGTGATCTCCAGCAAATCAGCCAGCACCAGGAACTCTTCATCCAGATGCTGAATGCTCCTGCAGAGGGAGGAGGAGGAGGGGGAGGAGGAGAGGACCAGGAGGCTCCTAACCTGGGAGCCATCGGCAATGAGGAGGCGCCTGTGAACTACATCCAGGTCACGCCGCAGGAGAAGGAGGCGATTGAGAGGGTGAGACAGAAGGTTGAATGGCCAGATATTAACTGTGTAATGTTCTGTTTTGCCTGTTGTATTTATTTACCCATTTGTCTGTCTTGCATATGTGGATGTACACTGTTTAACAAAAAACAAAAACACACAGTCCTACACAAATGAAATGATTGTTGTTGTGATTATGGGCGATAAAATGGATTTAGGATTCGCTAAAAAATAAAAATGACGAATTTTTTTTGTTTGTTTGTTTTCTGCTGGCATGTAACGAAGCTCAGAAATCCTTTAATTAAGTGTCTCTAACGATTTTTATGCTAATTAATGCTAAGTAATTACTTTTAATTAACTGTGACTCTCTCACTCCATCGCTGTCTGTCATCCTCTCTTTCTCTCCCTCTCCCTTCTCTCTCTCTCTCTCTCTCTCAGTTAAAAGCACTCGGGTTCCCAGAGGCCCTTGTCGTCCAGGCTTACTTTGCCTGTGAGAAGAACGAGAATTTGGCTGCCAACTTCCTTCTCAATCAAAACTTTGAGGACGAATGAAAGGCATGGAAATGCCCTTTAGTGCCCTCCCCCCCTCCCCCCACACACATGCGCTATGTCCCACAAGTTTTCACCATTATTAAACAAAAAAAAAAAAAGAAAAAATGGAAACAGATAAAAAAAAAATATATATATAAAGTTGATAAGTAAAGGGGAAAAGATTTAAAAAGAGGCGGGGGTGAGACGCCCTCTGTAGGGCGGAGCAGGGCCGGGAACAGGGAGGGGAATGGGACAAAATCAAAGTGTACACAGATTCCAATGGAATTGCAGCAGTGGGGTTGAATGGACTCATGCATGTTAGACTTAAAAGAATATTGCGTGTGTGTGTGTGTGTGTGTGTTTGGGTGTGCGTGTGCGTGTGTGTGCGTGTGCGTGTGTGTATTTGGCAAAGGTCCCACACAGTCTTTGACAAACACCACACACATTCAAAGCAAGAATTCTTGTATTGTGTTATTGTTAACATACGGGCTCTACAAAGGAACAAGAACAGGTTGTGTGTGTGTGTGTGTGTGTGTGTGTGTGTATGAAAGTGTGTATGTGGGCTTTGTTTTAGTGTTTGAAAATCATTAACATATGTTTAGGTAACAGAGAACTGAATACCCCCAGTGTTGTCCTATCCTAATTTATAGCACAAACGGATGCTACAGTGAGAGTTCAGGTCTAAGCATTTGCAATTAACTGTCTCTACAGCTTTCTGTACATCAGCAATTTGCATTTATCAGTAACTGACATATCAAACGAATGTCAAACAAATCTGGGAGAACTTTGTGTATCAGACGAAGTATTTATCTTGGGATTCATATCTTTACACGCAAGTGTTAAAAACAAGACCGCTGATCTAGGATCAGTTCAGTATACTGTTGGGGAGCTGATCCTAGATCAGTAGCTTAAACACTCAGATGTTTGATTGACATATGGGCCCAGGTAATGACAGGAAGGGCCACAGAACCGTGGGAGCAATGTGTCATAAAGTGACTATGTTCAGTTTGAGCGTATGTCTCCGTTTGAATAGGTCATGAGGTTTGTGAATCAACTTAGTGGGGAAAAAAAAACAAACAAACAAAAAAACCAACCAACAAGCTTGGTTTGAGTCAGTTACATTAACTGCATTTTATAAAATGTTCATCAAAAACGAAGCTTTCAAGTACTACATTTAATTCTGGTAATAAATAAATAAATCCCCTGAGTAGAAATGAAGTGAAATCAGAGTGAGTCTAAACAGGGTGTGCAGTTCACTTGAAGCTTTTGGAGAAAAGTAGGGAATTTTTTAGGAGCTTAACGATGAAAAACAACCGACAGCTGTTACACCGAACGAACGTTCCGCTCTGGGTTAGGAAATCGGAGTGAACAGATTTTACACCCCTGTTAAGAAACTTTTTTTTTCTTTTCTTTTCTTTTCTTTTCTTTTTTTTTTTTTTAAATCGTATATCTGTGCTTTGCTAATGTTGTGTTCTTTGTTAATGTATGCTAAGAATAAAACTAAGGATATATGACTGGCTCGGTGTGGTGTGGTGTCTTTGTTTTGTGTGTGTGTGTGTGTGTGTGTGTGTGTGTGCATTCACATCACTAGTTGAGTTAGAATGTACTATTTTTTTCTTTAGTTTGACCTCCCCTTCCAAGAAACTCATTCATTTTCAGTGTACTTGCTGACTTAGCGCAGCTGAAAGAGAATTTAGTGTGTGCGTGTGAAAAGAGAAATCGGGACGTTTTTTTTTTTTTTTACAGTCAAGAACATCATTTTATTCAATCAGGTGCTGCTCTTTACAAACTGCGTTTTTATTCATATTATGGAAAAAGAATCTGTAAATAACACATGCACATTGCCGCGGGCCCCAGGGTGTTCCATCTGACTCCCAGGCTCCAGTCTGAAGGTGCAGGACACAAAGGGTACCACTAGGGGGAGCTCAATTTACACATCACACAATACTATAGGTTTTGTGTCTGACACCAAAACCACTTTCAAAGGTAGTCTAGGGAAAGCAAAACTGACCGCTTGTTTAAAGAACTGCTCCGGTTAGGTGAGGGGAAGAGTGTTCTACTCCTTGCCTGCTGCTGGTGTGGGTTCAATTTTGATGTTTTGGTTAATAATATTGATCGGGAAAGAAGAGCTACGAAAACTGATCCTAGGTCAGACTGTAAACAGAACACTCTGCTAATCGGCCAGGTTTCTACACATAACCACAGCAGCTCTTCAGACAAAGGACAGATTTTGGCTTGACAGGCGCGCGGGCCCACCCTTTACTAAAGCACAAAACTCTCAACCTCAAACAACAACTAATTTAGAAAAACAAAAACAAAACAAAACAGAGGATAAGACAGTAGATTAGAGGCAGAAATTAACGAATACTATTTAATGTGGTTTGCCAGACACAAATTAAGTCTAGTCACAGACTAAATTTCACTATCAGTCTATACGATCCACTGTAAAACCTCCCTTTTTCTTTTAGCCCTGGACTAGCCGTGAATCCCAGTCTGTGCCCAGGAACACGGTCCTTGTCTTGTTTAGGATGGCTGTGGCTGCAAAGACCTGGCAATGAGATGAGTGCAATACTTAAACACCATCCCTTCAATCTTGGAAACGGAACCCAGGTTTTGAACCCTGTACTCTCCCACAACAATCTCAACTCAGCTTGTTGCTTTGTACCATCATCAAACAACTCAGCCTGTTGCTTTGTGACATCATCAAACAACTCAGCCTGTTGCTTTGTGACATCATCAGTTGAGGGTTCCGGTGGCTCCAAACTGGGAAACGATAATACTGACACTGGCTTAGTGAAATACTACGAACATAGAACACATCTGTTATAAGGTATGTTGCTAACAGGATACTTTCACATTTGGAATACATGTCTGGTCAATGTCTAATAATGTTTAACAGTGCTAAGACTAGTAATAACAGGGTTGTTGTGTTCTTTAGTATGTAATCTGGGAAACTGATGTTTGGATATGTAACTCAAAAGAAGTGCAATCAACAAAGTGGCATTGAAAACTGTCAGTAAGGTGCTTGGAGCTAGTATCAGCTGACAGTTAATTCAAATAGTTGGTTTTGAGCAACCACTTAATAGAAAATAAAAAGGTGCTTTTTTTTTCACGGGTCTAAGTTTCTCTCTTTAGGAAGCTTAAGGACCCTACCCTGATCGACATCAGTATCAAAGCGACTTCCAATTAAGTAAAAAAAAAAAAAAAAGAAAAGAAAAGAAAAAAAGAGACAAATAGAAATGAATAAATTAAACAAAGAAAAACAAACAAACAAAACACATTCTCTTGAGCTGTCCCCAGTGGCCCCCTGTCTCTCTGTGCACTGTCAGAAGAACCTGGAGGATCCTAATTACCCACCAAAATCAAACAGTGTGTTCCCACGAACCCAAATCCACCCCTCCCCAAGACAATAAAAACAACAACAACAACAACAACAGCAACAACAACAAAATACCCCATCCCACACAAACACACACATACTCAAACCGCCCTGCCACCCCCCCCCCCCCCACCCCCATACACATACACACGTGCACACACACGCCCACACATGCTCACACAGATAATAGTCCCTATCCCCAACCCCTGCCCACCCCCCCCCACCCCTCCTATTCCCCCAGAGCCCGCTGACGTTACTTGTTCACTTACATTAGCTGTTGAATGGAGAAGCTGGAGAGATTTTGTATGGTTTACATTGTGAAGCTTACAGACAAGGATAACATGTGAGCTAACTGCATTCCGCTCAAGGTAAAGGATCAGCTTTTTTTTTTTTTTTTTTGCTTTTTTTTTCCTCAACCCTTCCACCGAGAGAAGGGGGGAGAGATAGATAGATAGATAGATAGATAGATAGATAGATAGATAGATAGATAGATAGAGAGGGAAAAAGTTAGAGGGAAAGAGAGATTAAGAGAGCTAAAGACAGAGAGAGAAAGACAGTTACAAACTACATCAGTGCCTAAAAAGAGAGAAAAAGCAGACACACTGAGAGAGACAAGAGGAAGGTGGACGAGATAGATAGAAAGATAGAAAGAAAGAGAAAAGGAAAGCGAGAGAAGAACCAGATTTTTTTTTTTGCCTTTTTGACATTATTATTATCATTTCATTATTGAACAATATAAAGAACTAAATCACACCAAATTTTATTTTATTACTATATACTGTATATACGACTTGAAGAAAGGAATATAGTAGGAAGGTTAAGGATCTTTTTTCTTTTCTTTTTTCTTTTTTTTTCTTTCTTTTTTTTTTAAAGAAGGGCATTAAGAATTACAAGATGGAGTCTGTGAACAAAAGGCACTTTTAAGGAACAACCTTTAAATGCTTGGAAAGTACACTACGTCACAAAACACTGCTGGGGTCATTTACAAAGAGAAAAAAATGACAGAGGGGAGAGGGGGGGGGGCAAAGATGGGAAGAGGAGACTGGGCCCACTTCTCTGATTCTTTTTTTTTCCCTTTTACTTTTTACACCACTCAATTCAAAACACATTTTATTTTACTCCTAAAAAAAAAAATAACCTGTTTGCTCTGAGATTGGGAGACTAAGCTACTAGAAACTTCTACCAATATGTAATTCACATGACACACCTCCCAAACTGTCAAGGCAAAAAAAAAAAAATTCCATTATGATTATTATTATTTTTTTTTTTTTAAAAAACTACCACACATGGTACTACATGATCTGACAATTGGCTACTGATGATTCGTCCTCCAAAGACGGGGAAGACTTTTATCTTGTTTTCTCTCTCTCTCTGAATGGACTCATGAACGTGAATCATGAGATGAGATGGAAAATGCCCTCATATTGAGTGAAATGAGCGAAGCCTGCATATCTGTGGAGTAAACCTGTCGGACGTGTGAGTACATTGCTGTAGGGTCAGGTGACATTAACTGCCTAAGACGTAATCGTAAAAGACTGAATTTACTTCAGGGTTCTAAAGGTTGAAGTAAAATGCCTTTTGTCACAACCCGGGAAAAAAATTACAAACCACCCCCCCCCCCCAAAGTTAAATGTAAAAAGGAAGAGGAAGAGAGGAATAAAAATTTCTTTTTTTTTTTTTCCTACAACGTCATTTGTCTTGTGAAGCATTCTCTCTGTTTAGTATGTTTGCGTATAATAGTCTGAATGTACTTTATAGTAAGAGAAGCACCAGTTTTTTGTTTGTTTTTTTTTTTTCTTAGCAACACATATTTTTGTTTGACATTTTTGCAAAAAAAAAAAAAAAATTGTTCCTTCAGCCCTCCCATCCTAAACAAATGATTACAAATTGAACATTAAAAAAAAAAAAGAGATGACAAAGAAAGATAAAAACTTTTTTTTTTCCCCCGAAGAACTTATAAAGACTGGGATTTCTTTTCATGGCCCCCTGTGTTTAGAGTCCAGGAGCTTTTAGGACTTGAAACAAACATTTTTTTTCTTCTTTTTTTTTTTTTCTTTTCTCGTGACTTTCTTAAAAATTTCATACAGACAAACATAGATATCTACCCAATGCATTGCACATGGCTCAATCCACAAACATTTTTTAAACCTCAACAATAATACTACTGTCCAACAAAGAAAAACAAAAACAAAAACAAAAACAAAAAAACAGAAAATGCTTTCACCTTTTCTTTAATCCTACTGTCCTTTGAATTGATCTGAATTTTCATTTATTTTTGATTGACTGGTTTGTACGAACTTTTCTGTGATATCTGATGCTTTACAATGAAACACTGTGTGTGTATGTATGTGTATGTGTGTGTGTGTGTGTGTGTATGATTTTTTGTTTTTCCATTTACTATTTTTTTTTGTACAGACGACGCTGAGAGATGCTATACACTGACAAGGTCAAAGAGTTCAAAAAATAACTAGACTGCCACAAAGCTTACGTCACAGAAGTAAAACTATATGCTCATAAATATATATATATATATATATATTGTTTTGTTAGGATATGATATCTGTATATCTTACATATACGTGCTACAGTCACCCATATTATCTGTGTCTGGTTAAGCCAATGATTCCCATGCTATATAATGTCTTTTTTTTTTTTTCATTTTTCGTACTGTAGCTTATACATGGAGCAAAAGACCCTGAATTCATGTCAGACAGATTGCATAAAACAGAGCACAGAGGCACTTTTCAGAAGCGGGCGGGCGGGCAGGGAAAGGGAATCGTCAGTCGTGTGATAATATTTGTTTTTTTTTTTTTTCGTAGAGCTATGAGGCTACTGAAAAATCCCTGCAATGGAGCCAAAACTCTGGCAGTCCAGTTATTTTGAGAGGTCAGTGGTTATGAGTGTATATGAAGATGTAACAGGTGTTTAATGCCTTTGTTTTATGTGTTTGGTTGGTTGGTTGGTTGGTTGGTTGGTTGGTTGTATTTCGGCCAGATTCAGGTGCTCCTCAGCATGGTGGCAAACCCAACTGAGGGCTGTTTTTTTTTGTTGTTTTTTGTTTTTTTAATGTCTAACACATTTTGTTTTTTGAGACTTCCCTTTGTCTTTGAAATAGGGTGATATATGAACACTTTAGTGTGATGTTTACATGTGTCGATGTGTCTGCGTTATGAGTGAATGTCTATGGAAATGAGCTGTAATCGCTGACTCGACCAGGATGAGGCTGCGGTCTCATGACTGGTCTCATGACTGGGCAGTAATGAAAGGTGAACTGGTGAAGACGGGAGAAAAAAAAAAAAAGTGTGGCACAGAGAGGATATGAAGTCAGTGATGTAAAGAATGACTTCCTGTCCATGAGGGAGTGGTAAATGACAGTTTAATGTGATGGTTAATGAAGGGGGGGGGGGGGCATTCCTACTGTTACAAACCCAAATCTGGAGAAAATGCTGTATTGACTGGTGTGTGTGTGTGTGTGTGTGTGTGTGTGTGTGTGCATGTGCGTGTGAGTATGTGAAGCATTGTGTTTGATATAATGTTTGTCCTTCCTTAAACTGTAAGCTGCTATGATGTGAAGCCATGAAAAAATCCGAGAAAAATAATACACATGCAATGAAATAAGAGACAGCGTTGAAAAAAAATTAAAGAAAAAAAAATAATAATGGAATAAATCTAAAACCTGTTACAAAGCTAAAAACAAAACAGTCATGAGAAGCGTCTATAGCTGATAATGATGAGTGAAAAACGAAACCTCTGCAGAGGCAAAAAAAAAAAAAAAAAAAAGGCAAAAAAAAAATAGTGTGAAAGATCTTGAGAGATGATGTGGTAACACAGAAACTCTACAGTGGTGATATGCCCTCCTATGATGCATCATATAGCCATCATGGCTGCTTCATATGACATCATCGTTTTCCTCGAGTATTTGACTGTAGCAACTGAGCCTCTTGTTCTGCACATCTTCGGCTCATTGTGATCCTCCTATGATGGTTATAGTGCTGTAACGAAAGTGTTATAACACACAACGTAGTGTTATAACACCTTTATGAAAGGAAATCTATCACCACCTTTGAGTCTAGTGTTACCGCTGATGGTACTGATGCTAACGAGTTTCTGAGTGAAACTGAATGTCAGATGTTCTGCTACTGGTGTGTCTTGAGTGTGTGTGTGTGTGTGTGTGTGTAAGTGTGTGTGTGTGTGTGTGTGTGTGTGTGTGTGTGCCATATTGCTCCGTATATATGTGTGTGTATGTGTGTATGTGTGTATGTGTGTGCGTGTGTGTGCTGCTCACCCACAGAGAGAAAGAGAGAGAGAGAAAGAGCGAGAGAGAGAGAGAGAGAGAGAGAGAGAGAGAGAGAGAGAGAGAAAGAGAGAGAGAGAGAGCGAGAGAGAGAGCTATAACCACAAAGCCACTGGACCAGGCTGCCAATCTCCCATTTGCCTTGCTCAGCCACGGTTAAAAACCCTCATCCCCTCTTCCATTTCAACAGTGCATACAAGGCAGGGATAAAATTGCACGTTATTAGTGTTGTATAATACCTGTGGTTTATATGTTCATTTGATTTTGTGGCGATGTTTTTTTTTTTTTTTTAGTTCAGGATGTCACTCCTGAATGTAGCTTATTGCCTTTAGACGGGTAAACAGGGACAAGCCTTTTAGTGCAGGTGCCACAATATTAAATGAAGTCACCACAACTAGCCAATCAAAAATGGAGTTTCGCTGGGGGCTGAGCGAATCAGATTCAGGCAGCAGTGGTCCCGTTCTGTCCAATCAAACAAGTGGCTCTGGGCATGCTCAGACCCTTGGCACAAGAGGGTCAGTTCTGGGTGAATGCAACACGTGTAGATTAGAACAAAAATGCAATTCATGTCGTTCCTATTTCATGATTTTGATGTAAAGTCAAGAGATGTTTTTTTTTTTTTCGTTATTTACTTCTGAATGTGCTATGATTGGTTTCCCTGGCCATATCATGAAACAAGTAAACGAATAAAAACAAATGGAGGAGAAGGGGAATGGTCAGTTTTCAGGTTGCCTTGGTAACGTGTTGGCGGGAGATTTTTTTTTTTGTTTGTGTGTGTATGCGTGTGAGATGACTCCTCTTCCTGAATGGAATCACATCCATTCTCCTGTGGTTGTTTTTCCCTACTCTTCCATTTGGGCTGTCTCTTTTTTTTGTGTGTGGACTTTATTTGTCCCCACTGGGTCATTGCTGAAAGGTTTTCCTGGTTTGTCCACGTGTCTGATTTGAGTTGGGGGCTGGATAAACGATTACCTGATGACGGTCCATTTCTGTGTCTATGATTCCATTTTGTTTTTTTTGTTTTTTTTTTTTGTTTTTTTGTTTGTTTTTTTTAAATTTCATCGCAGAGTTGTAGCGGTGCGGGTATGCTTTCCAAAAGGTTTTGTCAGAGGAACCAAGACTGCAAGACATAAAAATGAGATAAAAGAACGACACATTAGTTCAGCAGGCAAAAACACAATAAAAGAGTTTTATGTCTGATGTGTCTAATGGTTGTATAACTGTAACTAGGCCTCACAAAGATCCAGTACACTCTCCCTCTCTCTCTCTCTCTCTGTCACACGCATACACACACACACACACACACACAACACAACACACCACAACACAACTTGAAAAGAGCAGTGTTCAAAATGATCATCTAAAAACAGACTCACTGATTGACTAATTGTGTTTTGGAACGTATGATGACTGTCGTGAAAAAATAATGATTAAACTCCTCAATTATCTCTCTCTCTCTTTCTCTTTCTCTCTCTCTCTCTCTTTTCTGTTTGGCGATGAAAAACTATCACTGGGCCAGTCAACAGAGGGCAGTACAGAGTACGTCGATTCAGAGCCCAGCATGGAGACCCTGCCAACTCATATACCACCCTGCCAAACGCTAACTTTTCATGCCAGCCAAGTCAACATCAGTGCTTTCAGTGCTGTGTTCCTTCATTAGAAATACCCTTCCTCCTAACAATGACTGTCAACAAAACAAACTCACTACTCACAGTTTTCAGTCCTGCTGAAAAAAACCCAAAACTTATTCAAATGAGAGTTTCTGATTTTAGTCCACCAGATAAAGGATGTTTAATTATGAAAAGTTTTGTAAAATTTAATGACTCTGTGCAAATTAAGTGGTTCTTTATGGTGGATGCCAGCCAAAAAAAAAAAAAAAGAAAAACACAATAACAACAACAAAAAAAACAGAAAACACATGAATCTTTCTGCTATTTCTTGGTCGTGCATCAACTTCCTCTCTCTCTCTCTCTCTCTCTCTCTCCCACTCCTCCTAATCCTGGCAGTAGTGACCACCCTCTTTCTTACCCCCCCCCCCCCAAGTTCATGTTCAACTGGCTATGACATCATGTCTGGTTGCTGGGGGCAACGAGACAGTTGGGACGTGACTTCTCTGTGGAGAGAGTCTAACACTCCCTCTCTCTCTCTCTTCTCTCTCTCTCTCTCTCTCTCCCTCTCTCTCTCTCTCTCTCTTAGCTGTGCTGCTCCTCAGGAGCCAGTAGAGTGCTCTTTAAGACAACTTTCACTCACTCAGGAAAACTTTCTCACCTTTAACATGTTAAAACTCTCAGACCACAGTTCAACTCATCCTGGTCTTGTAACTCATTCCAGAACAGTTTATAAAAAAAAAAAAAAAAAAATGGCCGACGTAACTCGGTGGGACTGACGCAAACCAGTTGTTTAAGGTTCGGATTAAATCAAAACAGCCAGAGGGAACTTTCTAGAACACTGACACAGGTTACGCTACATTTAGGCCAACGAGTGTGTTTTTGTTGAACGGAGGGAGAAAATATTAAGATCCGATTTAAAAAACAAAACAAAAAAAAAACTGTGTCTATTCTAATTAAGATCGGACCAATCGGATTGCCCAGGCTTTGGTCTAAAGACGTAGGTATGTATTTCCTCTGTGCGCTATTCTAATTAAACACAGCGAGGATTGGCGCTGCTCGTATATATTATGGGATGGTCGTTTGTCAAGTTTACGCCCATGGTTACACTCATTCTCTTTCGGCCGAACACGTTTTTCCCTCCGGCCACACTGCTCTGTGAGCTCTGGTTTAGCGCGCGTGGTTTCTGTTGCTGGAAAACGGTCTCTGAATAATTAGTGACTACGATGTGTTTGAGCGGCTCATGTGTGGCTGACCTTGTATGATGACAGATTAGTTTAAGAAGAATGGGTGAGTTTTTGAAAAGCTGCCATGCCTTCAGAGCAAAGGAAAACGTGTGTGTGTGTGTGTGTGTGTAAAAATGAGAGAGAGAGAGACAGAGAGAGAGAAAGAGCAGAGAGACTATAAGGACAGGGGGAATGCAGATTGCTTCCATGTGTTATGGGTAGTCTAAGCTGGCCTGACAGCGTTTGTGGTTGATCCTTAATAAGAAAAGTGCAGCTGGTAATGGGGGAGGCACCAGACAACACCACTCCAGCTGTGGGACTGGTCCCAAATCATCGCCTTCACAGAGAAGGGAGGGGGGGCTCTTAAATCAGGCTAAAGTGCCTATCCCCTCAAGGCTTACGGCCTACTGCTAACAATGGAGAACACAAGCACTCTGGCCAAATGACTAACTAACAATATTTACACAGCTCAGATGGAAGCAAGGACATGGGAGACTGCAGTATTCAGACTAGTGAAGATCAGGTAAAACTCCTCTTGGTTAAATGTTAGATTCATGATAATGCATCTGAATTTACTGGAATGCTCTCTTTTTTTCTTTTTTTTTTGTTAGTTGGCATCTACTCAGACAGCACTAGCAGGTCATCTTGTATTTTGAATTTGAACAGTTCTAGAACCAAAGACAGAGGCGTAAAGTTCTAGAGCACGGGTCTATACAGTCGAACTCCAAAATTTTAATGCGGGTTCCATAGAATTCTAATGAGTCATAATGTCAGTAACATTTGCTGGTGCTTGTATTCACAGAGGATTACATTCTCTAAGGACACTGATTGTCATCAGAGAGCACTGTTTTTTTTTTGCTCTGTAAATTCTCCTGAAGATGTTGATAATAAAAAACGGACATGCTCCATTAACACTCAACTGAAATGTCAAAACAGTTACACAGCTGAGTGAAAATCACAGAGGGTCCTATTCATTTTAATCAAGGGTGAATCAGACTCACGACTACATCAGTGCCAGCTCTCTTTCACTAACTTACATAACAATATTCAACAATACTCAGGCTGGGGAATATTTAGGACACAGGACTCCACAGGGCTAAATATAATTAAAGAGAAGCCGCAGTGAGAGTGAGTCAAAAATAAAGAGAGAGAGAGAGAGAGAGAGAGAGAGAGAGAGCCAGCAGAATGGAGTTTCTGAGGGACTGGAATTCAGAAACCTTTCAAATTCTCTTTGCATCTTTTGTGGGTAAAAAAACCAAAACGTACCTTAAAAAATAAGCAACAATTCTTTTGCTTTTGAAACAACCAGTTAAGTCTGAAAGCATTTCTCGACCTGCAGAGTTTGTACAGAGTGCTTCTCGGACGGTAAAGCAGGTGAGTGGTGTAGGGTGGTGTAAAGTGTGAGAGGAGGAAGAGGAGGAGGAGGAGGAAGAGGAGGAGGAGGAGGGAAGTGAGGGTAGTTAGATGTAAGAGTGTGAAAGTGTGAAAGTGAAGACAGAGACTGGGCTGTACCTGAGTCTGCTGGGGTATGTTCAGAAAGTTGTTGTCCCGTGCTCCGATGCTGACAAACCTGTTGGGAGCTGTGGAGCCTGTCGTGGAGTATGCTGCAGAGGGAACACACACACACACACACGCACGCACATGCGCGCACACACACGCACACGCACACGCACATGCACACGCACACATACACGCACGCGCACACATACATGCACACGCACACATTTACATGACAAAAAGGATTCAGACCCCGCATTCATGTATACATAGACACGCAAACACACACACACACATGAACAGCTGTCAGGTTACACATGAACAAAATCTATGATAAAAGTAGCTTTCTGTGGCATAATATTTGTTATCGCTGTTATTACAACGTAATAAAACTGAAGCCATGACAGCAGACCTGCGATTACAAAGAAATGATAGTATTACTCTTCACTGTGTTTATTGTGAATGGGGTGATTATTTTTACAGTTTTTGTCATTTTCTTTGGGAACACATTTTACAGACATGAGGCTGACCACACTGGGTCAGCATAACTAGTAGTACTAGTCATTCATCTAAACCGTGGTTCATAACATTGTGGAGCTAGTTGGTTTTGAGGTTTGTTTTCTATTGGCCGGTGAAATTTTATCACTAATCTACATGTGTCACTGAGGAAGAGGGAATTGTGCAGGTCCAATAAGCCAGTGCTGTGGTCTGGCTGAGAGATTTGTTTCAGACAGGTGAATGTTTTATTCAGATTTAATAGATTAAACAGTTGCCCTGATTTTTGCTCTTGGGGACACAGAAGTATGAATTAAATGACTAACAAATTGAGGGCAGTTGTACACAGTGGACTCCTGTACAAGATCTGATGGGTTTTCAGAGAGTGTTTGTGTGTGTGTGTGTGTGTGTGTGTGTGTGTGTGTGTGTGTGTGTGTGTGTGTGTGCGTGCGTGTGTGTGTGCATGCGTGCGTGCATGTGCGTGCGTGCGCGCGCGTGTGTGTGTGTGTGTGTGTGTGTGTGTTTGTTTGTGTGTGTGAGAGACGGAGAGAAAGAGATTAACAAAAACAAAGAGAGATAATGGATAGGAGGTGTGTGTGTGTGTGTGTGTGTGTGTGTGTGTGTGTGTGTACGTCTGCCAGAAATGTGAGCGTCTGTGTCTGAATTAATACGTATGGTGTGTAACCAGAAAAAGAAGACAGCAGAGAAAAAGAAGAATGGAAACATTTTCACAAGCAAAATGTGACAGCTATTAAAAAAAGAAAAAGAAAAGAAAAGAGAAGAAAAAAAGAAGATGAATAAAAGACAAAAACTGGATTTTTTGGGGGGCATATGTTTAAGAGAGAAATTAAAAAAAAAAAAAAAGAATCACGAATATTATAAATGAACAACAGTAGATGGACAGTAGAAGTGGGAAAAAAATAGGAGGATATTGAGTGAAAGGACAACAGGCATAAAAAATAACAAAGAGAGAACGGCCCTGGTGTTCCATCCAGTGCCCTCTGCAGATGTTGGCAGCGGATGCCCGTCCCGTTGCCCGACTCCACCAATACCCCCCCCCCCCCCCGCCCCAATTCAGTGTCACCATAGCGACCAAAGCACCCCCCCCCCCTCAGCGATCCAGCACTGCCCCCTCCCCAGACACACTCAGACACTCACTTTACTCCTTGCCGAGGTACCAATATTTTGGAAAAA
>NC_044501.1:7525163-7535163 GCF_902362185.1 Chanos chanos | reverse complement strand
CAAACATCTTGTAAAATAGATAAAGAAAACAGGGAGTCTACAAATAACTCCAAGTCTGTGTGTGTGTGTGTGTGTGTGTGTGTGTGTGTGTGTGTGTGTGAGAGAGCGTGTGTGTCTGTAATGTCTCTGCTGTGTCTTGCCACTAGGTGGCCCCTCTTGGCAGGGAGCAGCACAGACAGAAAACAAACAGAGCAGGCCTCAACCTCACTACTAATGCAATAAAATACAGAGAAAGAAAGACAGACAGAAAGAAGGAGAGAAAGAAAGAAAGAAAGAAGGAGAGAAAGAAAGCCAGAGAAAGACTGTGGACGAGAGGGGGGGGGGGGGGGTAGGGTACGACAGTGCTTGCATGCTGAAGTGAAGTGGTAAAAATCGGAAGCAGGTTTTGCTGCACAGGAATCAGCTCTTGTGTTCTGTGGTGGGGATATATCACAGACCAGCATTAGAGACACTGCATGTGTGTGTGTGAGAGAGAGAGAGTGAGTGTGTGTGTTTGTGTGTGTGCGTGTGTGTGTGTGTGTGTGTGTGTGCACGTGTGCATATGTGTGTGTGTGTGTGTGTGTGAGAGAGAGAGAGAGAGAGAGACAGAGTGAGAATGAGAGTGAGTTTGTGTGTGAGTGTGTGTGTGTGTGTGTGTGTGTGTGTGTGTGTGTGTGTGTGTGAAAGTATGTGTATACTGTGTGATTTATACCTGGTTTGCTGTTTCCTGCGCAGCTCTAAACACACTGGCCTATTGTACTGTGTGTTTAACAGTCACTTCCTGCCTGGCCCACAGGGTTGTCTGAGGTAACATAGCCAAAGGACACACACCTCTCCCTCTCTCTCTTGCTCTCTCTCTCTCGCTCTCTCTCCCGCTCTCTTTCTCTCTCGCTCTCTCTTCCTCTTTCTCTCTCTCTACGTCTCTGCAATGCCATGCAGGAAAAATGTATTAGGATTCTCCTGCCCCTTAGACACACACACCACACAAAAATACACTGGTCAAATCCTACGCCACACAACATAACACACATCCATGCAAAATCTACATTAAAGATACATTCCCTGACTTCAAAACCAGGACCCAAACTCCTACTGTAACTACCACCCCAGAAACTACCAACATAACTAAAAACTACAGCTACAGTATTTATCAGCAGGATGACCTCCAAACTGCTCTGTCTGCAGGGGAAAGATTTCAACTGTTCATCAGCTCACACAACCGACAAATATCTATTGAGTATTCCAGAGCATTCTGGCTTTGCCGATCAGTTTTTACAGAACTCTGGTTATGCAGAGCCCCAGCAGCTGGCAAAATGTAATAAAATGAAATGGAAAAATGTGGCCTCATGGCTTCTGTACTTTCAATATTGACTTTAAGTCGTATCTGTCATCTGCAGTTCCAATACAACAGATCTTGCTGTAATGCACTGAATACGCGTTAACATCTGCAGATAATTATATACATCAAACTCATTTCGTCCAGTAAGGCTGAGTGCAACATGTGAAATGTTTTAGTCTGAAGTCTGAAAAACCCGAAATCTTACTGTGACGTCGTCAGGACTCTCTGCTAAGCTAACGTTCTGGGTGATGCTGTGAGCTAAGGCCCTGAAGGAAAGCTACTCAGCTAGTCATGTGACTGAGAAATGCCAGTCTGTGCCAAGGGGAGGAGAGAGAGGGAGGGAGGGGCAGCGAGAGAGAGAGAGACAGAGAGAGAGAGAGAGAGAGAGAGAGAGAGAGCGGGCTGAGGGAGGTCTGGGAACAGGAGGGGTTGCCAAAATCTGACAAGGGAGCATAAAGAAGGGGAAGAAAGACGGAGGGAGAGAAAACAGAGGGAAGGAGTTGGTAAAGGGGAAAAGGACAGTATAGAGCGTACAGTTCATCCGTATACACAAAGAAAGGAGCTTGTATGAGACTGGTCCAAAGAATGAAAAGCACAGTTTAAAGACACATGCATACACATCCATGCATGCAAACACACACACACACACACACACATATATACACACACACACACACACACACACAGGGCAAGCAAAAAGTACCCTTGTCCCTGGATCCTGGGGCAAAAGCATACAAGTGAACACAAGTGAAGCCAAACTTTACAGGAGGCGTGATGAGGCGTTGCCATCTAAGGGCCAATCGGAGTGGCGCTACTAAACTACAGAGCCAATGAGAGACGAGAATTCTTTCCCAGTGCCCGCTCTCATAGCCCAAACAGTGTTCTTGATGCCAGAGCTCTCTTCACTGGGCTTGTGTCCACTCAACCCTTAATGCGTAAGGCTGTGCTTTATATTGAGAGTGAGCAAGTGTGTGTGAGAGTGAGTGGGTCTGTTGCTATGCAGTTTCTGGATTAGGCCTGAGACAGAGAAGTAGAGTCCAAGAAAAAGAGTGTGCATATGAGAGAGAGAGAGAGAGAGAGAGAGGAGAGAGAAAGAGAGGGAGAAGGGGCGGGGGGGTGGTGGTGGTGGGGAGGGGGGGGTGTGGTTGGCACCCACACAGCAGGAGGAGTTAGTGGCAGACTGGTGCATTTGGACTTTAAACTGATGTCCTCACACACAGGCACCGTCTTGAGTATGTCTTATCAATGGCAGGGCACAGGCAAACCCCCTGTCTCGGGCAGCAACGGCCTGCCTGCCCCAGCATGATGGTGCCGATCAAAACGGGCAACACACACACTCACACACACACACACACAAACTCGCACACACACACAGACACACACAGACACAAACAGAATGAGAGAGACAGCATTCATCTCACTGAGGGAGTCTCAGGGCATGTAGCATGAAGCACAAGACAGACAAAAATGTTGACCAATCAGCTGTAAACTGGGGAGGTCAGAGAGAGGGTGACGGGTGTTCTCACAGGCGATGCAACACCTGGGGGGGTTTGGGAGGGGGGCAGGCATCTCAGTTGATAGGGGCTGTTTCGAGATGGAGCAGGAGCAATGTGAAGAGTTTGGGTAAATGCTGAGGGAAATGGGAGCAAGTGAAGGTTTAAATGTTTTGTGTGTGTTGAGGAGAACAGGGTATCATGTTTGGTCAGACAGATAATGGGATTACTGGTATATCTCGTTAAGGCTGAGGGAGATGTGACTGGCAGGTAGGTGACTTTCAGTGAGTTTCTAGCTTCTTCTGTTGGATCATGACATGTGATATCATTACAGAGACCCACACACACACACGCACACACAGATGCTCACAAACTCACTAATGTAAATTCTTGGTCATGAATGTAAACATGCACAACAAGGACAGAGACAGAGAAAAACTATAATGCACAGACACTCACTCACTCACACACACACACACACACACACACACACACACACACACTCACACACACACGCGCGCACACACTCACACACACACACGTACATATACACACACACACACTCCTCAGCGCCTCTCGACTCTGAATCGGCCTTTTGTGCATTGTGAGACTGAAACAGACAGACAGCCCTGGAGGTTGAATGAGGTCATGCATGCCCGCCTGTGTGCGTGTGTGTGTGTGTGTGTGTGTGTGTTTGTGTGCATGCGTGTGTGCATGTTGGAGTCATTGCCCAGCGTGTCAGCCAGAACCGGGGGTCATATCAGGCAAGACAGGGTCATTCGAGGGCACGGAGCAAGGGTGAGTGTGTGTGTGTGTGTGTGTGTGTGTGTGTGTGTGTGTGTGTGTGTGTGTGTGTGAGGTTGAGGAGGGATCACGGTTGTGGTGGGCAGACAGCTGGTGAGATTGTAAGATTTTGCAAACAGTGCAGTCAGAGGGCATGTGTCAGTGAACTCCCTCTCGCTCTCTCTCTCTTTTTCTATCACACACACACACACACACACACACACACACACACACACGCACACACACACACACAGACTCTCCACATTTCTTTCATCAGTATCAAATATCCAGTTATGACCAGAGAGAGACCTGGGCAGCTTGACTGTCAGTATGTGTTCAACAGGTTTGACCCAGATTCTGAAAGCTTGGAATTTACTGTCACATATTCTGTTCCCACTTTGTGTGTGTGTGTACGTGAGTCACAACCACACTAATAAAATTCATCCAAAGCGGATATAACTGATTAGTGCACCCAAAGACTTTTCTCAGAAATGCAACCCAAAGCAATGTCACGGAAGCTGGAAAAAAAGCCACAGTTGTAATAATTACGCTATTAGTAGACTGACCGAACACACAAATAAACACACTAGCAACACGTAAACACAGCAATCAGCACATAAACCGATAAGGAAGCCCAGTGTGTGGTCAAAGTCCAATCACCAGCTGTCCTAGAGACATTTACTGACCTGGGATGGCCTCGGAGTGTGTGTGTGTGTGTGTGTGCGTGTGTGTGTGTATGTCCTAACTCTCAGCTTCTTCTAAAAGTGGGACAAAAACATGTCAAATGACATCACCTATGTCCACCGGCCCACATCTCCAAGTCACTGATCCCAAAGACATGCACTGAGCCTGGGAAAGAGCTGATAGGAAATTCCCAGGCTTGGGCGAGGAGGGCCAGAGGCCTGCGCACAGAGATCCAGGCTGCAATGGAGACCGGTGTTGTATACATGGAGGATGTTTGTGACCAAAAGGTTTTAGCGCCGTGGGGCTTTTTGGCTGAGCGGCTAAATGAGAATGAATTTATCTGATCAGTCTATCAGTCTGTTTACTGTGATCCTTTAATGCTAGCAGGCTAATCTCTCCATTAGCTACACCTACACAGATCAAACCTGTCCTCACATGAACCGCCTGTGGCCATGTATGCCGTAAAGTAAAAAAGAAGTCTACATGCGCAAACGCAACAGCACCTATGATCCAAAAATAAAAAAAAAATTTAAAAAAAAAGGGGGAGAAAATTAAAAAAGAGTCGCGGAATGTGTTGTTTACATCTGTTAAGGCTGCAGGTACAAAGTCAAGGACTGCAGAACACGACCATGCCCTTTGAGTGAGACTTCAGCCTAAAACGGGTCCAGAAGCATTGCCACTGGGGTATCCCCTCGCCTCTCTCCACGTCCAAAAAACGATGGATTTGGGTTTTACCGTCCCAAAGAGAAACCAGCTCCCACAAAACCTTCCCTGGTTACATTATAGTTAAAAACAGGATTCAATGATTCGTTCTTCAACAAACACCTTAAACAAGATTCAAAATTGTGATGACGGAGAGTCATCGAGGCCCTGGAAATGTGCTGTTGGAATGTGGATTCTGCTTTGCTCTGTAAAAGTGAATGTTCATTGAGACAGAGGTGGGAATGTCTCAGGGCGAAGGTAACAAATGTCACAATAAAAGAATCAAAGTCAGAGATTCCTCCGCCTTGCACACACAAAGGCTCACGCTGGTACCAAATGACTCGGTTCCATATGTCAGTACGAGAGTGCCGATCTAGGATCAGCCTCCCTATCAACTAACCTTTACATACGTTTTGAATCAATTTTCCCCATCAACTCACCTTAGATCAGTATTCTTAGTTTAAGAAATGTTATATGAAATGACACCTGGTCTGCGCTGAACAAGGGGAAAGGTGAGATCAGGAGCGAGAGCGAGATGGCAAAAACAAAACGCGAAAAAAAGGGGAAGGAAGACAGATGGTACAGGAAAGGTACAGAAAGAAAGAAAGATAGAGAGCGAGAGGCGGGGCGGGGAGGGGGGGAGATAAATCCATAAAAAACTAAAGAATTGAAAAAGTAAAGTCAATTTATATTCCTCCCTCCTGGCCTATTTATCCTGACAGAGTGGAGTGGCACAACTGTTACTGAAACACTCACACACATACACAGACACACATACACACACAGACGCACATACACACACAGATGCGCATACACACATACAGACGTGCGCGCACTCACACACACATACATACACACACACACAGTATCCTACAGCGCTCACGCCTCTCTGACAACACAGGAGCCATGAGGACAAATGAACTGGATTAGGGCACTTAATGTTGTCCTTAAAAAGCCAAAACTGTACCAAACTGAAAGAGAGAGCGTGAGAGAGAGAGAGAGAGAGAGAGAGAGAGAGAGAGAGAGAGAGAGAGAGAAGCATGAAGACTTCTCTGGTGGGACTCCAAGAGACAGCATCTGTTTGGCAGAGTCTCAGAAAAGTCTAGTGTTTCACCCTCTGCCTCAGGGACTGCTATTCCAGGCTCAAGTTTTATGAAAAAAAAAAAGCTTTATGTGGAAAAAGGCGAATGCAGCAAGTGAGCGAGAGAGAGAGAGAGAGAGAGAGAGGAAGCGAGAGGAAGAGAGAGAGAGAGAGAGAGAGAGAGACAGAGGAGGTGAGCGCTGAAAGAGACAAAATTAAAGTAGTAGGAGAGTGAGAGAGAGTGAGTGAAACAGGAAGGATGAAATTAGGATGGGGAGTGATAAACACAGGAGAGAGAGAGAGAGAGAGAGAGAGAGAGAGAGAGAGAGAGAGAGAGCTCAGGTTAAGTTTGAGTACAGAAATCTGATGATTTCACATCAATCTGTTCCCAACACCCACCAGCCTCTGCATGAGAGAGAGAGGGAGAGAGGGAGAGAGAGAGAGCTTTGTGAGGTGTCTATGGTACACAGCTGGGAGGCAGGTGTTGTCTGTCAAAATGCCCAGAGCCAATCATATCAATCCCCACATCCAACAACCACACCCCCTCTACCTCTCCTCTCCTTTGCTCCCTTCCCAAAACCCAACTCTGCTCTCTCTCTCTCTCTCTCTCTCTCTCTCTCTCTCTCCTCAGGTCTGACGGTCAGTTACACATGACACATGACTGTCAGAGTCAGTTACACTCTGAATGTGCTTTGAGGGTCTTTTTTCCCCCCTGAGGTGATCACAGCTCAGAGAACGCAAACACATAAAAAGTCAACCTGTATATTTATTGCACAGAGACTGTGGTTCAGTCAGGTAAAGGAGGGAGATTGTCGGTGACAAGATGAAGATGAAGATGAAGAGTGCTACTGCTTGATTGTCAACTGGAGGGGCAGGACAGAGTGTATGGGAGAGGAGAGATTAAAAAAAATAGGGAGAGAGAGAGAGAGAGAGCAAGAGAGAGAGAGAGAGAGAGAGAATTGGTGGTGTGTGGGTGGACAACAATTCTTTGGGGTCAATTTGACGGCTGTTTTTTTTATGTGTAATGGTTTAATCTAGTCACATTCTGCTTCACCTTTCTCATCTCTTACCCCCCCACCCCCCACCCCACCCTTTCAAAACTGATTCTTTCTGCAGGCTCTCTCTAGCTCTGCTGTGAGTATCATGTATCGCTGGCAGAATAAAACACGGTCTCTTAACTGTGAATAGCAAAGCTGGAAGTTTAATTAAACAAACTGTCATTATTTCGAAGGGAGCACAGAGCACACTGAGGTACGACAGAAAAGCACACAAGGCTGACTATGCCAGTATACGCAAAGACCTGTGTGTGTGTGTGCGTGTGCACGTGTGTGTGTGTCACAGCCTTAATACGATTGCTCGAACTCATTTCCCCCCTTATGCAAGACGTTCCCAATCTTAATCCAGCATCTCTCCGATCTGACCCCCCACCCCCCCAAAAAAAAAAAATCTGCAGCCCTGTGCCACCCTCATCCAACCCCTCTGCCCCCTGACCTGTGAGGTCTCAGCAACACCATGTGTGCAAATCCTATAGTTGTGCAGGTTACATTACAGATTATCAACATGACTGACTGATACAACAGAGTATTACCATCTGTCTCTTTATCATTCCTTCTGTGTTCCTCTTTTTGTCTTCCTTTCTCTCTCTCTCTCTCTCTTTTCAATGTGAGTTTTGCTCTGCTCCCCATTCTTTCACAAGTCAACTCATAGGACAACACGCATGAGAGAATCATTTTCATAAGCGAGAAGTCATTACCAGTTAGAGAGAAAGAAAAATACATTCTCATGACCAACTGACAGACTACAGCTTAATCATCAGAGAAAATGCAGTGGACTTTGAGCATTTCTGTAGTGAACTGTTCTATGTCAAACGTATTTAATGTGAAGGGGCAGATGAAGGCCTTGGTTTATTTGTCATTTGGCTGGCTGAGAGTGTGAGCCCAGGCAGAGATTTCAAACAACACCAAAATAAAAGCTGACTTTGATTTATTGGACTGCAATTACAGACACCCTCCCTAAACCACGGCTCTCACCCCAACCAACATCCAGACGCCTCAGCACAGCCGCGCTGGCTAAACTAAACACACACGCGCACACACACACACACACACACACACACACACACACACACACACACACACACACACTCACACACACACACATACTAAATCATTCAGCGGCATACATACATACAGAATATATCTCTCTCTGTCTCCATCTGTTGTTGTCTTTCTCTCTCTCTCTCTCTCTCTCTATCTCTCTCTCTCTCTGGGACAAAAGATCATTATATCACATGTAAAGTTTCCTTCATACGACACTATTTGGGATAACTTTTTGTTCTGTCAGGACCCTCAGCTTCACCCTCAGCTTTGACTGATACAACTTCAAAAACAATTGGGTCAAGTTTTTTCCTGGCAGTGGCTCAACCAAAAGACACATGTCACTGTGTGTATTTGAAAATGGCCAGATACATATTCATATTCATGAGGCTAGACATACCTCTTTGAACCAGTAGAAGTGAAGGAGAAGCAAGCAGTGTCCAATCATAGGCAAGTCAGGGGGTGTTTTTTTTCTCTCTCTCTTTTAAACAACACCACAACACTAATTTAGTTAACTACTCTAAACGAGCATGGTAATTTAACAAGGGATCAGTTTCCCTTTAACTCTTTAACCTAGGGGCCCAGCACACCTCTTTACAGCAATTCAGCCAGTGCCTCTCTCTCTGTCTCTCTATCTCTTTCTCTCTGTCTCTCTCTCTGTCTCTCTCTCTCTCTCTCTCGCTCTCTCTCTCTCTCTCTCTCTCTCTCTGTCCCTCTCTCTCTCCCCGTATCCAGCCATCTGACTTCACTTATCTGGCCTCCAGTGTCTGAGATAGTGATGAACAAATGAATCCCTCTTTCCTGCAATTATACAGCCCCCCCACTCTTTTTCTCTCTCCCTGAATAAGAGATGTATGGTTCATATACATCTCTGAATTCCTCCTCCCTATGTGAAATTTTGCAGACGTGTGCACCACTACACCTACACAAAAATGCCAGCGGCTTGAACAGAGTAGAGGAGGAAAGGAGGGAGAGAAAAATGGAAATAGAAGAAAAGAAGGAAAAACAGGAAGCCTGTTCTCTAGAAATATCAACATTGGCTACTTAGCCACGCTACAAAGATCAGCTACCCAGCTACGCTACAAAGATCAGCTACCTAGCCATGCTACAAAGATCAGCTACCTAGCCATGCTACAAAGATCAGCTAATTCACAGATGTTTGGCAATAAACGTCCTTTAGAATTTTATGTTATTTATGCATTACGTGCTGTAACGGGTCAAAGTCCAGAAAACGCATCATTACCATACTAAAATTGGTCTAAAGTGATGATGTGGGGGTCAAAATATAACAAAAAATAAGATTAAGACATTAGAAAGTATAAAAAAAAAAAATGAAACAAACTGAGATAGAGAGAAAAATGGATCCTTACAAAGGTACAAAGGCACAAAAACTATGTATAACTATGTACAAAACTGCACATTTCTTACACAGCTGGTTTTGTGAGTTAGTTTTGCCTTGGCTTGATAATACAGACACAGATGAATGTTGGATGTCACATCACACAGAGTCGCGTTTGACAGCAGGAGAAAAAGCCAGGTCTGCAGGGAACCCGTCCAGAACCCAGTGACCCTGCTTCCAAATCCTGTTCTCACCCTTCTCTGGTTCTACAATCAGAGCCACTGGAACCAGCCCAGCAGTCAAGCTTACAACCCAGTTATGACATCTGAAAATGGCATTCTTTGCTCACTCGCTCTCTCTCTCTCTCTCTCTCTCTCTCTCTCTCTCTCTTTGTCTGCATTTATACCTTGCTTTGGACACTATTTTGTACGCATGTACTTCCTGAATAGCTGTGTTCTATTGGCCTTAATATGTTTTGGGAACCAATACTCTGCATCACAGAAG
>NC_044501.1:7502663-7507663 GCF_902362185.1 Chanos chanos | reverse complement strand
TGTGAGCATGAGTGTGTGTGTGTGAGTGTGAGCGTGTGTGTGTGTGTGTGTGTGCGTGTTTGTGTGTGTGTGTGAACATATCCAACACTTCCAACACTCTTCAACATACACGTGAACACACACACACACACACACACACACACACATACACACACACACAACGGATTAATGTATCAGCCAAGTGATAATGATGAATCCCAAAAGTCATTTCACAAAATTATCACATTAAACTGAAAAGAATGCACTGAATCGTTCTTTGAAATATTTCTATCAGTCTTCAAATTTGGAGCATATCCATGTTATGCACTCTCCCATTTTTTATTTTGACTAAAATTTTGCACCAGATAATTTAATCAACTTCTGTACCCCTACATCCTATCTGTATTTGTTCAGTGTGTATGTGGGAGTGTGTGTGTGAGAGAGAGAGAAACAGAGAGAAAGAGAGACAGAGGGAGGGAGAGAGAGAGAGAGAGAGAGAGAGAGAGAGAGAGAGAGAGAGAGAGGAGGTCTGTAAGCCACCAGTGTGTTTTGTTAGTGTGTTGTTTGTGTGTGTGTGTGTGTGTGTGTGTGTGAGAGAGCGAGAGAAACAGAGAGAGAGAGAGAGAGAGGGAAGGAGGAAGAGAGAGGGAGAGAGAGAGAGAGAGAGAGAGGAGGTCTGTAAGCCACCAGTGTGTTTTGTTTGTGTGTGTGTGTGTGTGTGTGTGTGTGTGTGTGTGTGTGTGTGTGTGTGTGTGTGTGTGTGTGTGCGCGCATGCGTGCATGTATGCGTGCATGTGCGTGTCTGTTTGGACTGCCAGGCACAGAGAGAGACATTTCATCGTCATAACGCTGCCAACCTTCCACTGACCAAGCTAATCAGAGATTAATTGACAGGTGGCTTATCCAATCATTGAGGTACATTGGACAGATTTCACACAGGAGAGGAACAAACCGAATGAGTTTAGTGGGGGAAATGGCAGTTCTGTGTAAAATATCTTTCAGAGTAACCCAGCTGATTTTAGATTTTTTTTTTTTGGTGGAGGGACTACAATGTTCTGTGACACGAATGCAAGTTCTTTCACATAAATGTAGACTAGAGTTTAACACTGTGTGTATTTGCAACAAATTAGAGGCATGCAAATCTCATATCATGTCTTGGGTAGTGTAAATGTCTCAGTGTTCATCTTAGTTTGATGCTAATGCACTCTGGCTTCATTCAAATTCTTAGTTTGTGCGTTTAAGACCAAGGCCAAAAGTCTTGAAATTGGCTTCGTCTCAGCCAAGCTGTAAAACGGGCTAAACGCGTGACTTTAAAATGAAGTTACAGATTTCCAGAATATGCTTTGAGAGAGGGCTCGTGTCTCAAATCATATGCGTGTGGATGAATATTCCTAATCATATTCAAAACATAAACCATCACATATTGAAGATCCCCCCCCCCTCTCTCTCTCTCTCTTTCCCTCTCTCTCTCTGTTTCTCACACATATACATGTAACAGCTCTCTCTCTCTCTCTCTCTCTCTCCCTGTCGCTCTCTTTCTCTCTCTCTCTCCCTCTCTCTTTTTTCTCATGTGGGAGGAAAGCTCTGGGCACCAAGCCATGCCACATCAATATGCACGATGCTGAAATCCTTCCCCATGTTCAGCCAGAGCCTTTCTGGTCTAGCGGGGTAGCGCTGCCCATGCTGTACGGGACGCTTCGAGTGCCCGCGTTACCAGGCGGGCAATGCCCTCTGTGCCACCTCTAAGGGCCCTGACCAAGCCAGGGGCGGTCACTCAGCAACTGTTGCTGTGCCAACCACCGCAGCCCCCAAAGCACCCTGGATTCCACCCAAGCTAGGTATGCCAGGAGACTCGGTTGCCATGGTGCCAGCCTAAATCAGAGCCAATCAATGATATGGAATGGGCTGTTCGCGTGGTGGTGGTGGAGGTTTGGGGGGCTGAGGGGTTTGGGGTGGGGGGTGGGGGTTGGGGGGTGGGGGGGAGTGGTGTAGGGCTGGCTGCCATAGCAACCTATGGCGGTTCTGCAAGCAACTCAAAATTATGGGAGGAAAAAAGTATTTCTGAAAACACCAAAACTTGGATTATCTAACAGGCTGTCATATATCTGTTGTATATCTATATTTATGTCTATATCTACACACTTTTTACCTAAACTGTATTTACATTACACTATAATATTACACTATAACATTGTCATAATTAAGTCAAATACACGTACATTCAGACTCCACAAACTTGCAGATATTTATATTGGATATTTATATCTGGATGCACATCTACAGTTCCAGCTCTGTGTTGTCATTCATGAGTGCCAGCAAACAGAGTGTTAGACTTATTTATTAATTTAGCGTTTTATCCAATTAGACGACTAACTTCGCACTAAGCGAGACGCGTGATTGGACACATTAACACCTACAGTAGTTTACACCCACACCCGACTGGGAGACAGTCAGTGGTGTCTGACTGTCCAGTTAGACACTGCCTTTTCTCCATTACAATGCCATAGTAACCATGCACACAGAGAGAAAGAGAGAGAGAGAGAGAGAGAGAGAGAGAGAGAGAGAGATAGACCTGAGCAACAATGAAACTGACATCTTTCAAAGGACCATAAGTTACAACATCCACAAACACACACGTAAACACACACACACACACGCACACACACAGATCTCGTATCCAGTTCAATATATACAAATAGCTTTTCTTGTTTTTTCGCAGTGAAATGAATAAAGACACACACACTTACATAAATATGCATGTACACACACACACAAACACACACACACACACACACAATCTGAACGGATGTCCCTGCTTTCAGTCTACGTGTCCTGTCCCATGATCTCACTGATCTTACATACAAACGCTCTCTGTCTCTCTTCACACACACACACACACACACACACATACACACATACACACACACACACACACACAGACTCTCTGTCTGTTCCACTCCATCCCATTCTAATTCTCTTTCCCTCCACCTGCCTCCCTCTCTCCGCTCCTCTATTCCGCTCATCCTGTTATCTCCATAAACAAATGGCACACTCTGGTCTGTGTAGTACGGAACGATGGAGAGGGCTTTTTTTGTTTTTCTTTTTTAAAAGGAGAGAAAAGACTCTCCTCCTGTCTTGTGAATGGGGCCTTTTTGATGCATACAGGGCTGCTTCTTTACTCTGACTAATTTACACACCCATTTTTAGATCATTATTAAGACAAACATGCACACACACACACACGCGCGCGCACACACACACACACACACACACACAGATATCTTCTCTTTCTCTCCTCCCAGCCCCCGTTTCTCTCTGTTCCCTATCCTGTTTCATCCCTTGTTCTCTCTCTCTCTCTCTCTTTCTTTCTCTCTCTCTCTCTCATAGACCCACACGTATATGCACACACACACACACACACACACACACACACACACACAGAGAGAGAGAGAGAGACTAGTGTCCCAGATCTGTGTCCAAACTGTTTCCAAGCTTATTCCCTTACACAAGCGCATGCCAAAATTGATTCTTTGCGTTTCTGTTGTGCTTGTCAACTGTATCCCCCCAAACTAAGAGTCTGCTGCACAAATCACAAATCCACCGTCTTTTCTTTCACATGCTGTAACAAACACCAAAAAGGATTTCTTTATCAAGGCTTGTCCTTTCACGCCACTTCCACAAGCGCAAAAAAACGGAGAAAGACAGAGAAAAGAAAAATACAGACAGACAGACAGACAGAGAGAGAGAGACAGAAAAAGAGAGAGAGAGAGAGAGAGAGAGAGAGAGAGAGACGGACAGAGAGAGAAACCAGACTTTCTTCATTTCCAAGGACCTGCCAAAAAATGCCATACCATCGAGAAACAAAGCTGTTTCTTTCCATTTCTTTTTCAACCATCCTATTGATATTCTATATGGACCTCTAACACAAAAAAAAGGTTTGGCTATTTCATGGTGAACAAAGCAAGAGTTTGGTTATAGCAAATAAGAACAGCACAGTACACACTACAGTAACTTCCCTGACTGGGCACTGGTCTGACTTTGATGTGACCAAAGAAACACATTAACACTGAACTAAAACAGATGAAGATGGAAATATGAGGGTAAAAACAAAAATGACAGCAGTATGAACCAGCCCCTGTCTTTTATAAAAACATCTCAAAACACACACACACACACACACACACACACAAGAGGGTGAAACCCCCCCCCCCCCCCCATAAAATACAGGAAATGCTTTTCATGACTATAAAAAATGCTGACAAGAGCAGAACATTTTGCTTTTTTCCTTTTCTTTTTCTTTTTCCTTTTCTCTCTTTCTTTTATTTTAATTGTCGAAAAAAAAAGAAGAAGAAGCGTTAATTGTTGCTGCTCCAAAAGACGCGGACACGTCAAGGCTGTGGGGGTGAGACTCAGGGTTGAACCCTGAGAAAGGCAAAAAAGAATGAGGGGAAAAGAGAGAGAAAAGAAGAGAGAAAAGAAGAGAGAAAAGAAAAGGATCAGAAGGGAAGAGGTTGGCAGAGATGGGGTTCTGGCACATTCTACACAGAGCTAAACAGCACTGGGTGCCAAAAATGGCAGACAAGGCAGAGCCCCACTCTTCTTTCTCTCTCTCTCTCTCTCTCTCTCTCCCCCTCTTTCCTTCTCACTCTTTCTCTCTCTCTCTCTCTCTCTCTCTCTCTCTCTCTCTTTCTCTCTCGTTCCCCCCTCAGCTATCCCTTTCTCCTCATTCTATAGACTTTTATAAGCCCCCTTTTATTTCTTTACACACTAATGAGCTTCGTTAGAATAAAATCCAACAGTGTCTGATTCTTCAAATTGACAAAAGAGACAAAAAATAAATAAATAAAATAAAATAACAACAACAACAACAACAACAAAAAAACAATTTCCCGTGACAGCATAGGCTAAGATGTTCATCAAGGAGAGTACTGTACGAAAGCAAAAACAGGTGAAAATGCACAGGGAGGAAGAAGGCAGACAGGAGGTACAAGATCGCACAAGCTTTCAAGAGAGATTGAAAA